>NW_009932471.1:35926-38674 GCF_000696875.1 Nestor notabilis
CTTCTACAAAAGGCTGCAAACTGTCCTGTGCTCATCTAGCAGCAGCAGCATTATCAGCTGAAGGAAAATGGTAAAGAAACGGCACCACAGTTCAACCAACAAACTCTCCAAAGTAGTAAGTCCAAAGACGCTGGATGTGGTGCGACTTTTTCTTCTTTTCTTTAAATCATGTATGTTTATTTTTGATTACAGCTCTTCCATGAAGCAAAGGAACTTGAGAGGTTTCCATAAAAGCACTTCTAAAAGCAACATTAGCTAATCCCGCATCTCCTGAGAGTGCAGCCAATGACAGAATCATGCTCTTTGGTAAGTAGCAGGTCCGGCACTTACGATGGCTCTTTTCCATGCAGAATCCTGCAAGAATGGTGTACTGTCGTCCTGGTGACACTCAGGAGGATCTTCAGCAATCCACTCTGGAACAGCACTACTGCTTGAAGAGTTACGAAAATCAAATCTCCTGTTACCCCAAAAAATTGGACTGCGGTGTTATATATGAGCTTTGCAATGTTGGTGCGGAACTCCCTTTGCCAATGACAGCTGCCAAAAGACCAAAAGCCCTACTTTCTTTTGAAAGAAAAAGTAGTAAAAGGCAAGAACGCTGGCAGTTCCTGGCTTGATGAAAGTCATTTGTGCTCCTTTCTCAACTAGTGGTGGCCCTAAAGCATAGCTGAATAACGGAATTACTCCACTTTCTGAGATTGCACAATTAGCTCTTGGTTAAAACTGTTAACATTGAAACTTGATGAGAATAGCAGTTCTGAGGCAGTTTTAGATTCATTTCTTACTAAGCTAGAATGGCTTTTCCCTCTAATGAACTCTCCTTCCAGGGTATGAAGAATGCCCTTTTTATTATCTATGTTGCCCTTCCAGTAATAGATGCCTACAACACAAATGCATGGGAGGGTTTTTGAAATACAAATGTCACTTACTGGCCACTCTCACACCTTGAGGCTGGAAATGCCCTGAGACCAGTCTCTTTGCTTTATCCAAATTAACTGCGGTACAGTGGAAAACCATTTTAAGCTCTCAATACTAAAGCTGGGCTACTGAAGGCATTTGGCATGATTAGGAATTAATTGCTTAAAGCCTGATGTACTGGGTTTGCACACAGGGATTTAGACTGCTAGAAAAGCCTGAGTTCCTTTGAAATTATCAATGCCACTTTGCAGTCCCATTACATAAAAGAGTTGACTTGACCTGGCAGTATGACATCAGGCCAGACGTCAGGGCACTGAAGATGGCACAAGCAACCTCTGGCACTTCTTGGCGCCCAGCTGTGTGGATGGCAAACTCTCCCCGCCTGGCCTGGAGCTCCTCAGCCTCATCTGTGGGTTGTATGGAAGGGATAAAGCTAACACTCACCCATCCCGCCACCATCCATCCCGTCTTGATCCAGGTGGCAAAGGAAATGTCATTGAACTGAAGAGCAAGTGCTGCAGAGGATGCGGTCTCTGTGGGCTGCGCCTCTTCATTAAATGTTAATATGACTGCAGTCTGCTCCTTTTCATGCAAATTGGTGCCAACCTTCAGGCTCCTGACATGAAGCTGAAGAGCCCCTCTGTGCCAAAACAGCATCTTCAGCTGCTGCGGGCCAGGGATGAAAGCTTAGACCTGCACCCATGTGCTGGGCCACACAGGACATGGAAGCACAACTTCAGCAGGCTCCCTCAGTCCCAGCTCCAGCATTCTCTACAGTTTTCTCAGGGCTATCACATTTTTGAGCCCAGGCCAGAGGACTTCGCCCTATGCATCACATACAGAGGAAGATCTCCCTCCAGAAATTACTTCCCTGGGTCAAGAAACAACTTTTTACACTGGCCTCAAAGAAGCCCACAGAAGCCACTCACTCAGCATGTGCACATGGACCCACATATACTTGTCTCTAATGTCTCCAGTGGCTGTGGCTGCCTGGCAGTGCTGCACAGACCTCTCCACTCACGATGGATGTCAGAACCAAGTGCTTTTTGAAAAACCTCCTTTAAAACACAACCCCTTCACACTGCCCAAGCATTTCTCTGTGGGGAAGATAATGGCAACACTTGAAAGGATTTGCAATCCCTGCATTTAGCTCCAGGAGCTGTGTGGCTGGGAATCCCAGCCCAGCTTCCCATGGATCCATATTAGATGTGGTTTGTCTTTCCAGGGAGCCACCAGCTCACTGAGATCTCATCTCCCAGAGGGAGGTACAGTGGCCAGGGCCCTGCTCCCACTCCACAGAGACGCAGGGGAGGGATAAGCAGTGACCACTAATGCACACAGCTCAATGCTGTGTTCAGCTAATGGGTCTCACGAGAGCAATCATCGCCTGGGCTGGCAAGCCTTACTTTCAGGAAAGCATTAGGATGCTCTCAAACAGGCGTGCTGGTCAGCTGCCCAGGGCCAGAGGAGGTTCCCAAGACAGCTTTCTCCAGCCTATGGGAATTCCTGTTAGGCAAAGGAGTGCAAAGCCAAACTGGGTCTGGGATGGTGCAGAGGAGAGGGAAGATACCTTCCACCAGCACCCAAAGCCAGACTGGCAGTCCACATTCCTGAGACATGCAGCCTGATATGCCACTGGCTCTGAACGTAGAACTTATGACAAGATACATAATATAAATGTCATTTAGAGTCTGGCTAAGAGGGGAATGGAAAGAATTCCTGAAGAAATGCAGACAGCCCCTCTCCTGATGGGAAAGTCTCCAGCCCCACACATCAGGCCAGCACGGCCTGTTATCAGGTTGCATTTCCCAATGAAAGGAGGAAGCAGGA
>NW_009932471.1:38705-64081 GCF_000696875.1 Nestor notabilis
TCACCATTAAAACTTTATGCAAGTGATTTATGGGTCAGAAAAATTAGCAAGTCCGTGGCTGAGTGCTCCATACAGCAGCATGTGTTACATGGCTGCTGACCAGAAATGCCAAGACCATTAGGTAGAAGCAAAGGGCAGCACGATGGAAAGTTAAAGATGCTTTTTGCCCATTTAACTAATTAGCCAGGTCTTTTCTCCATCCTCTGCAGCCTTCATTAATGTAACATTGAAGTGAAGGAACATTAACAATTCAGACAACATATTAATATTAACACAACACCTGCAAAATGCAAGTCCATTAGATAAACAAATGATCTTAAGCCACTGAGGCAGAAATAACATTCTGACATTTCCTAGCATGAGTATCCTGCAGAGATACTGTCCATCACTTATGCTCCATTATAAAGGCATGGCCCTTTGTACACAGGGGGCTGCTCATCTGTTACTAGTTCCTGAAGGAATGAGAAAAACTTACATTTCCATTAAGACATTTGCCAGTTTCACTTGGAAAGTGTCATACAAAGGCCATGTCATGAACGAGAAAGATCAAAATGGATTTTTAAAGATTTTACCTCTGCTAGCAAGGGATGGAGATAAAGCCTGAAGCTGATAGCTTGTAAATATTAACCTACACTTGGGATTGCTCTAGAACCTGAGCTTTCTATTATGGTGGTTTAATCTGAGACAAGTTTTCAGTAAGGAAGAAACACCTAATCACCTGGAGAACAGATAGTGCTGTAGGGAGTCACAGACTGCTAGAACCTGCCTTCCTGCACCACGTTCCCCACCAGCTAATGCTCTCCCAGACATTCCAGCTGAGGAGGCGTTCACACCCTGTGTGTATTTCTCCCTGGCTTTTTTCCAGTTTACCTAACATTGAATAGTTGATTACTTGCAAAGCAGGAGACAAACTAATGGAAAAGGGGGAAATAAAGAAGAAGGGATGAACATCCCAGACTAGTATACCCTGAGATGGCCAATGACTGGGGACAGCATCCATCTACCAACCAGGATGTGACCCAGGGACAAACAAGCAGGAGCCAGCATAAGCTCATTAAAAGATGAACAACCAAAGCTAGCCAAAAAAGTTTAAAAGATGAGGAATATGGAAAATAATCTAAATAATGTGGCAGCCAAAGGCAGTGGTAGCACGCTAACTCAACATGTACCCTGTGATGTTCAGGAAGTGAAAGCCAGGCAGTGACTTGCTAAGCAATGTCCTCTTTTGCTGCTGGTCTCTGGTCCAAACTCCTGCTCAATGCAGGATAACTTCAAAGTTGGATCAGGTTGACCTTTTCCAGTTGAGTTCTAGCAATCTTCAAAGTCAAGTATCTCACAGACCCTCTGGGTCCCTGTTCCAGTTCTTAACCATGCTCAAGTGTTGTTTGGGCTCATAGTAAGAGTCCTGAGGAGAAGGAGAAGAAATCACCTGGACTGGCCAGCCTTCAGCAAGGGCCTTGCCAGAGGAGGATTGCTTAGGAGAAACTGGCTGCAGATCAAGAGAACTAGAGCAACCACCAGGACCACTGGTTCTCAGAAGATCTGCGTCAGGAAAATATGTTCAATTTAGCAAGGTCCCCAGCAGACAATACCCAAAGGCAGCCACTCCCTGGCTGTGGGATGCTCTGCTGGGGGTGCTGCTTTCCAGGCAGGGCCATGGAGCAGAGCTTAACAGCACTGTTCCGGTTCAACCTCAGATTTGCAATTGCAGCACTGAGTGTGGGCAGGTTATAAGGGGAATAGTTGTATCAATATGGAGTGAGGGATCCAGCTGGCTCCGGCTGTATTATTCTTGGTCTGAAATGATTGCAAAGCACAACACATGAACCTTCTGGTTACCAGGACTTTCAAAGACATGGAAACCCTAGAGGGAGGGGAGCAAGGTACAGGGGACATCCACAGCAGATCAGGGTTAAAACAACCAATGAAAGTTGGCAAGGAGATGAAAGGGAAATGGGCAACACAGGATTTGGGGGTGATGTTCTCTAAATAGGGACTACTGAAACACACTGGATAGCTTCTGTTTTCAAGCAGCCTCTTGGCAGATTAAACATCCCAGAAGGTTTTATATCCAGCTCCTACAATCTTAAACTAAATATTAGGTGAGAAAAACATGCTTCTATAGAAAAGTCAGACATAGCCCTGAGTGAAAAGCAAGGAGCAGAATGAACGTATTGGGTTTGTTGAATATACAATCAACAACAGTTTTCTTGCCCCAAAAATAAAGCCAAGAGAATGAAATGCAGAGATAAGCAGGATGGAAAAGCTGCAGGAAACTTAGGTAGTCTCCCCCCACTCCACATCTCCCCAGGCACAACTCTCACCCTGCCTGGCCTCAGCGGGCAGGCTTGGAGCCACGCTGTAAATTCCTGAGAGAGCCTTACCCCCTCTGCAGCGGGGTAAGGTGCAATAGGTCTTTTCCATCTGTAACGTCTCTCTCCTGACTTTTATGTGCATCGATTCAAAAGCTATTTGATTTACTGTCATAGCGGTTGTGAAGAGTCTGGCTTGGTCTAAGGACAGCCTGAGGTTAAAGGCAGCAATGCAATTTCACCACCCTCTCCATTACAAGAAAATGTTCAGGTCTGGATTTATAGTCACGTTCCAACAAGCCCACACATCACAGCAGGCTGAAATTAGTCTCATTTACGCAATGGGATGGAGAAGAAACTGCTGAACAATCTACCAGAGTTCAGCACACACAGAGAAAGCCAAGTGGCATGGGAGTGGGTGTTGAACACCATGCTTGCTGACAGAGAGGAGAGCACACAGCTCTGATGACAGAGAGATATTTATCTCCGGCTGGAGCTACTTACACACAGACGGTAGATGGGGATAGATGAGGTAGTTTCAATGAGACTGTAACAGGTAAGAATGGGTGGCATGGGACCTATTGGTGTAAGCAAGGAAGAATCACATCCTTAAAGGCCAGAGCTGGATATGACAACTCTCCAGAGCTGGATTAGTAAGAAAGGACTTTGTTTCACACCACAGTCCCTCTGCTGTAATTGTATAAAAGAGAAAACAAGCTCTGTTCACAGTGAGATCTGCAAAACCTCACACGCTGCTGGGTGAAGGTAGCAAATGTCTCAGTCCCTGGCTGTCACAGCCAACAAGCTAACCTAGCTACTCCTGCTAGTTCCTTCACTGACTTTTATGGGTCCCTCAGCTGCAACTAAGAGCAGAGGAACCCAAGCTACATCCACCATGATATCCTGAAACTGCTCCTTTGGGCCAGAGTTTTACAAGATCAAGGAAAGTTTGGTTACAATGAAGAACCCAATGTGATGAAGAACAGCTCTTGCAACGTTATGTTCCAGTCTCTGAACTGGGAGATACAACCAGAGTTCAGCAGCATAGACCAACCTCATGAAAAGATGTACCATCACCAAAAAGCAGGCACACAGATCTGTCAGCACATTTGTGCTGCTGAAACCTACAGATCTCAGCACTGGATTATGATAAGATTTGCAACACTGTCATCTTGTAGAGCCTTGGCTTTTAATCCTTGGAAAAGGAACATTTCAGGCACCAGTTCTTGCCTCTGTGTATGAGTTCTGCAAAGCCAAAACAACAACCTCTTTTGGAGCACAGGGCATATCCTAAGATGCCCCGGAGCCTTCTTATCCTACAGACATTGCGTAGTAATCTCCAAATGACAGAACAGAAATAAAACCGTATATCCTCATGTTTTGGTGAGCCTCCAGTCCAGGCCTGACAGATACCTGGCTCTGGGTGCTGGATCTCTCAGACTGCTTAACCCTTGAATGAACAGGGAAGCTCTGTACATTTAGAAGAAGGAAAAACAACATTAAATCTGCCTTTTGTTTCTAAATCACCATCCTGGTTTGGACAACAATGCCCGTCCATTCCCCAGTGCCTGAATCTCTTACTCTACTCTGGGAATCACCAGGGCCAGTCACCACCTGCAAGGACTCTACTGTTGGAAGTGCTTCTAGCCCTGGCACAGAAGGACCTCAGTGCTTGCAGCTATTGTGGTGGTTGGATCCCAACCAGCCATATTCCTTCCAGGCAACTCAGTCAGTCATCTCTTCATATTCGGCAGTCAATGTGAATGATGTGGGTCCTAGACCTCTGTTTGGCCACTAGATCTACATGCTAGGTCAACCATTTGCAAATCTGAGCGCGACAGTTTGAAACAGACCATGTGCACTGCAATCTCCAAGCTCAGACTGAGCAGAGAGCTTCCTTGTCCTTCCCAAGCTCTGAAAATCATAGAATCACAGAATTGTTTAGGCTGGAAAAGACCTTTCAGATCATCAAGTCCAACCATTAACCAAGCACTGCGAAGTCCACCACTAAACCATATCCATAAGTGCCACATCCACACGTCTTTTAAATACCTCCAGGGATAGTGACGCTAACACCTCCCTGCACAGCCTGTTCCAATGCTTGAGAACCTTTGGTGAAGGAATTTTTCCTAATATCAAATCTAAACCTTCTCTGGTGCAACTTTAGGCCATTTCCTCTTGTCCTATTGCTTGTTGCTTGGGAGAAGAGACTGACACCCACCTCACTACACTCTCCTGTCAGGTCGCTGTCAAGAGTGATAAGGTCTCCCCTGAGCCTCCTTTTCTCCAGACTGAACAGCCCCGGTTCCCTCAGCCATTCCTCGTAAGACTTGTGCTCCAGACCCTTCACCAGCTTTGTTGCCCTTCTTTGGACCTGCTCCAGCACCTCAATGTCACTCTTGTAGTGAAGGGCCCAGAACTGGACACAGGATTCAAGGTGCAGCCTCAGCAATGCTGAGTACAGGGGGATAATCGCTGCCCTGGCCCTGCTGACCACACTATTGCTGATACAGGCCAGGATGTCATTGGCCTTCTTGGCTGCCTGGGCACAAGCTGGCCCATGTTCAGATGTCAATCAGCACCCCAAGGTCCTTTTCCACTAAGCAGCTTTCCAGCCACTCTTCCCCAACCCTGTAGCATTGTGTGGGGTTGTTGTCAGCCAAGTGCAGGACCCAGCACTTTGCAGTTGGCCTCAGCTGATCAATCCAGCCTGTCCAGATCCCTCTGCAGAGCCTTCCTACCCTCCAGCTGATCAACACTCCCACCCAAGTAGTGTCATCTGCAAAATTACTGAGGGTGCACTCGATCCAGTTGTCCAGATCACTGATAAAGATACTAAACAGAACTGGCTCCAGGAATGAGCCCTTGGGAACACCACTTGTGACTGGCCACCAACTGGATTTAACTCCATTCGCCACCACTCTTTGGGCTCAGACCTCCAGCCAGTTTTTTACCCGGAGAACAGCACATCCGCCCAAGCCCTGAGCAGCCAGTTTCTTCAGGAGAATGCTGTGGGAAATGGTGTCAAAGGCTTTACTAGAAGACTAGTTTCAGTCTAGTTCTGAAACTCCTACACTGTTTCCTCTCTGCTGTACTGTATTTCCAGCAGACATACGGTAAGTTGAAGTCCCCCATGAGAACAAGGGCTAGTGATTGTGAGACTTCTTACAGCTGCTTACAAAATATTTTGTCAGCCTCTTCATCCTGGTTGGGTGGTCTGTCACAGACTCCTACCATGATATCTGCCTTGCTGGTCTTCCCCTTGATTCTTACCTATGAACACCCAACCCTATTGTCACCATCACGAAGCTCCAGACAGCCAAAACACTCCTTAACATACAGGGCTACTGCACTGCCTCTCCTTCCTTGCCTATCCCTTCTAAAAAGTTTACAGCCACCCATTGCAGCATCCTAGTTATGCAAGTCATTTTCATGATGCCAGCTATGTCACAGTTTTCCTGCTGTGCAATGGCTTCTAGGTCCTCCTGTCTGTTGCCCATACTTTGTGCATTGGTGTAGATGCACTTCAGTTGGGATACTGATCCTGACACCTTTTTGGAGGGGAAGACCTAATTCCTATGTCACCATTCTCAGGTGCTTCCATGGTTTCTAAGACATCAATAACCCTTGTGTCTTTGCTGCTGCATGGATGTCCATCCCCTGCCTCCACTGAGGTGGCAGACCAAAGAAGCTCGCTAGCACATCATCCCTCAAATGCTAGCAACTTCTCTAAATGCTTGTGGGAGATGTCCCACATAGCAGGAGAGGTACCAACCCCATTTCAGCTTGAGCTTGTTCCATAGCACACAATGATAGATCCCATATGAAAAGGTAGCAATGCATGGATTGTCTGTAAATTAAAGCATGGGAAATACAGTTTATGGTATGTGCAATCCAGGCACATTATACCCTTTTTGAAAGCCACACTCCCATTGTTATTTAACATCCTGAAAGTTTCAGCCAGAGATGCAGTCTCCCATCCGCACCCCGAACTGGCCTGGGAATGGCTGAGAAGAAGAAAGGGAGCTTGAAATGAACTGTGGAAAGATTTAAGTGCTCTAACTGTTGCTTTCCAATACAATTTTCCACTTGGGGCAGGGAAGGGAAGGAGAGAGCCTGACAGCAGTTTAGAGCCAGTCACAATTGTGACAGGTTCTTCTTTTCCATTTCCAACCAGCTCACAGGCAGAAGGAGCACTTTAACTTCCATTAATTATCACAGCCTGATTCCAGCCCAGGGTTTCAGAGCAGCAGTGGCAAACTTTTAGGAGCAGTTAGGAGCAGGTCCTGCCTCAAACTATGTTACTCAGCTCAGTGCAGAAAAACTCTGCTGTTCATGGCAGCAAGAACTACTGCAACTCTTCTTACAGTACCTTAGTTTGCAGCTAAAAGCAACTCCCATAGGCAGCACCACTACTGCCAGGGAAGACGATCAGACAAATTACTTCCTTTGATTTGGACTCTGAGAACAGGTTAACAGTCATTTAATGGACAGATCTGTTGCACACCCAAGCCATACACACACAAAAAAAGGAGCTTAACAGAGGAGTACATCACTTCTGTCTCCTCTTTGGCTATCAGAGACTCCTGCTGCAACTCTACCACTATGTGACGTTTACTGCATTTTTCAGTACTGATCGCTGGATATGCAACTTGGAAGTATGAATGTGGTGTTTAGGGAGAAATGGACAGCTTGAATAGATACAGCCCTCATATAATTGGGACAAAATTACTATGAAATGTTGCTATGTGGTTTCTCCGACTGCTTGGCTTCATTACAAACTATTAAAGATCATTATAGAAAAATGGCTGTAATTGAGATGTGCCTGGGGGGGGACTAAGCATGTCCTACCTCAGCATTTCAGCCCATGCTGTCCCATGTCCTTTCCTGCTCCTCTGCGAACAAGGCTGATTCACCCTCAGCTGGTTTCCCCTGCTGAGAACCAGCCCCTGCTCCAACCTAGCGCCTGGCTGCAGGTAACATCCTGAGCAGCTGTCTTGGAGTTCAGGTGATTTGTGGCTCTGAGCTGAAAACAAGCCCAGCCACAAGCAAGGCAGTAGTTTCCCCGCCTTCACCATCTGGAAAGCTGATGGCTCCAACTGTGGCAAATATATACAGCAGGTCAGGAGCAAGGTAGCATGCCTGTGTGTTCACAGACATGTTGTAAAGGAGGACTGGCTGTGAATTCAAATTTAGAGTGATTGGGACATATTGTGCTGGGATGCTGAGGTTCACACAGCAGCAGCCCTCTCCAGCTCCACATTCAGCTCTGAGTCACACAGGAACTAGCCTAGGGAGCAATTACTGGTGTACAAATGCTCTTGAGCTGCAACAAAAGGATGGCAAGGAGTTTCCCATCAAAAACTCTTGATGTCTTTATCTCTCCCACTTAGGCTGGGAGGATACTTCCTCCTGCTTAGACAAGCAAAGCCTCAGCAGAGCATCTCTCGGGGGCCTGAGATGCTGGAACAGAAGTCCAATGACATGAATCGGGTGAGCCACAGGCACTGCAGCACAGCAGTTTCTCCCTGCCAGCATCACCCTCCTTCCATGCCAGCACTTGTGACTGCGGGAACTACGCTCCGTTACGAACAAGCTGTTCCTCTAATTCAGCCCTCCTGACTCTTCTGCTAAAGAAGATTTTCCTGAAATTGTCTGGGGCTTTGGCTAGCCACTTTTACATCTGATTTCGGTCCTCTAGCTGTCACTGCACCACTCCCTGCAAGCCCAGCCTGGGCTACTGAGAGCCACGGGGCAGGAGAAAACCACTGAACCCAGAAAACCCTACTCTAAAAACCAGGTCTGCAGCACTAACAAGGTCCCCACACCTCCATCCTTCCCCTTGCATCCTTGCACACACACAAGCTTTTTATTCTAGCAGCCCCATGGACTACCCTAGGACTGAAAGGGAAAAACGCAACAGCAAGTGCATGCCTAGATGTTCATTTTGTATGTGCTGACAGTCTCACTTTAATCCTACTTTCCACATTTAAGGTGTTAATGGGAACCTTGATGCATTTCAGAGGGAACACGCACAGATAGAAGATAGATGCGTGAGTCTAATACCCTGCTTCCAGATTTCATATCAAGTGCTGGATTTGTTTATATCCATATGATACAATCTCCATAAAAGCAATCAACCACCACAGAAAGGAGATATTTGAGTATCGGCACAGCCTTCACACAGACTAGGCATTACGTTTGCTTTTATGATGCAGAATAATATAACAGATTCCTTCTATAAATTCCCAAATGTTGGTATTAAGTATTGCTTCTCTGATAAAATATGCTGCAACATACAGTAGTACATGATGTGGCATTTACACAAGTCTTTTCTCTATATAAGATTTGCTGGCTTTTAAACAAATCTGTCTCTTCTATACACTACAGAAGCACAAGATGAGTAATTATGTTCTCTGCTTAATAATGTTTTTACACTGGCCAATTTAACAGCTAATCTCCACAAACCTCTGAGATAGTCCCCCAGCAGCTACATTTGCATGTTGTAATCAAGTCTTGCTATTAAATCATACTTTGCAACAATAGCTGAGCTGTCAACTACAAGCAGGGGCTCTGATGGTGACACCATGCAGGCAAAAGCCCTGGATAAACATGCACAAAGCCACACTGCTCTGCCAGCTAAAAGAGCATCCCTTCACGCTATGGGTAGCTCAGGAATGGCTGCATCCACCATGGATCTCAGGACAAGCATCCTTTGCCTCTCTCTGCTTTTTGGAGCAGACAGTGAGCTTGCAGGTTGTTGTCTCTAGGCCTGAATGCTGCTCTCTGCAGTGGTGCAAAGCCAAACTAGTTTGGCTGTTGTGCTCTGTCTTACTCCTCAGGCTGCTTCCTGTGGTGTCTGAAAAATTTAGCTCTCTGGGTGCAACAGAGAGAGCCCTTTGTTGCAAAGCAGTCCCCCCCTTGGCTTTATGGGCAGAACAGGTTGTGGAGCCATGGAGTGAATCAGAGCACTGCACCCTTCAGGGTTAACTACCCTCCTTGATAATAGCCTGCCCAATTTTCTGGTTTCTTCGCTGTCTTTGTTTTTCACAGTACAGCATGAAGATGCAGCTGAGAGAGGTGGCAGGCCAGCACTCTTTCAATTAAGTGTCGCTGTTAAGTGTCATCATATTTTGGGTGTGGAGCCTAGGAATGGCTGGTGTGACAGAATGAAGCAGATGTTTGATATTCCTCTAGTGGCTTCTGCTAGGGACTCACACCCTGCTCCTCAGTGTCCCTTTCATCCTCCCAAAAATTCATCTCCAAAGAGACCCAGAAACCCCAGCTTAGCTCAGCACCATACTCCTGCTCACGTGGATTCACTGAAGCAGCATGTCACTTCTCCTCTGTTCTCCCACTAACCCAGTTTTCTCTCGATGATGATGATAGGGACTGCAAAGATCTGAGTGGTCCAAGTGCATCTGTCAAACAACTGCATCAGGAGGCAATTCCTATGAATTCCCTGCAGCAAACATCATTGCACTGGTCGAGGCTGCTATCGGTGCAGCCTGGAAAACTCTTGCTCTGAATCACAGTCTGCCTCTCTGCACTCCTCTGCAACATCTGCAAATGTGCAATAAAGAGCAGAGCCCTTGTTGAATCCTGCCTTTTGCAGTAGCTGTACCATGAGGCAGAGTTTCAACACAGTGATGCAGATCAGCTGCAGCCCGGCTGCGTTGATGATGTCTTTCTGTCCTAATGAGTCTTCCTACGCACTAGCACAACATTTATTTCTACCTTGCCATGTACTTCCTGTTTATCCAGAAATATGACAAGGTCTCCTTCCATTTAACATGGAGACAGAGGGAAAGGATAATTTCTTGCTGGAATTGGGATAGATCAATCTAGATTCAATCTGTCTCACTAACTGCTGGGGGCTGGGACTGACCTGGGGCTGGCCCAGTGTGTGAGCGCAGACAGCCTGCTCCCAGCCTCTCCTGCTTTACGTGGTAAACAAGTCACACCAGATCTCTTTAAGTATGATGGACCCTGCCTGCTCCCCTGTAACTTGGACACTTGTGCCCAGCCTGATGTCACCAGGCAAGTGGCACCACACCAGATGGTGCCTGGCTGGCAGCAAGGCTGCAAATGAACACTGAGTTAAAATAAAGCATGAAAAACTCATTAATAAGATGACTTCTCCAGCAGGTGCCCTGTTATACTTCAACAGAGCTGCCTCCCCACCTCTCTACATCCTATTTGACCACAAAGTCCTTCCTAGGGGTACTTCCAGTGGAGCCAAGCCGGTGTGGCCTTTCCTGTCTGCCAAGACAACTGCATGTGTAGCTGCTTGCTAACCTGATTGTGATGAGGTGAGTAGGGTTTGCATCAACTCTGTTACTACATCAGGCTGTTTAAGCTGGACTGTCTGAGCAAAATGAAATCATGCCAGAGATGCAACACGTACAAGAGCTCTGCCAGGGCTGGCTTTCACCAGGGGAAAGGGGGATGTGATAAGCAGTCAGGATGCTGGTCTCTGCTCAGCTCAGTCGGAGATGTAAAGAAATATATACCGGAAGCCCAGATGGAGGCAAGAAGTCTGCTGAACAAGCAGCCATCTGATCAGTAAGAGATGCTCAGTAACAGTTAATCAATGCTGTGTTCAAATGTCAAAGTTAACAGAGGAGCTGGAGGTCAGAGAGCAAGAAGAGAGAGAGGGGAAGTAGGGAGTTGCTTAGTTCACGAGGCGAGCGTCATGAGTAGCATGGCACCACAGAAGCAGCGAAGCCAGACAAGACCTTACCCAGGCTAAAACTCAGGCTGGGCTCTGCCCCACATGTGGGCAGGTAGGCAGACCTGTGTGTACCAGCCAGACGAAGGTAATGGTGCCCAAAGTACCAGAACTTTGCAGTAAGCAAGACTTGAGTGGCAAGAATATAGATTCACTTTCCTCTATTCCCTCCTGTTGATGATCACAAAGTGCTTTATAAATGCTAATAAAAAAGTCCCAGAGGAGTCTTGCTCTTTCCTGCTTTACAGATGGAGATGGAGCAGAGACAGACAATGTGACTTGTCAGAGACCATGCAAGGGATAGTCTCTGAGTTCAGAGCTGTGCCTGGACCTTCTGCCCTGCTTGTGGTGAGCTGATGAGGGGAGCAGTGGGGTCACCAGAGAAAAGGGACATTTCCAGATAGATCAGCAGAAGCAGAAAAACTTGCAGGACATGGTGGCCAATAATGATGATGCTCACTTAAGGGTGCTTCTGGTCATCAGCCCCATTTTAGATGAGACAGGTGAAGGACAAAATTTAAGATGCTCAAAGCTGATCTAAGGAATCTAGTCATCTCCCATTAAAATTAATGGAAACATTAATGCAAAGTACACTCAGATCTCAAGCAGGTTCTTTCCAAGCAAGATCTTTCCATTAACTTGAAAGGAAGTTGTACCCAAATCCTCTTACATTGCTGGGAATGCCTCAGCTGAAATAGGCAAAGTCAGGTTACAGATCTATTAGGCTCCAGACTGACTAATGCATGAGAAATTGGAAGAGGTGAAAACACTAAGCTGTAAGAGGAACCCCACTCAGGGTGACCTTGACACAGCAAGGGACTGAGCACATAAAACATGTTTGTGATTGGAAGCTCCTTTTTTCAATGGAGAAGACACAGGGAGGTGTGGAGAGAACAGTGTCCGTTGCCAGACTGATTTAGCTGCCCTGACCTGTGGAAAAAACACCGAAAAGCAGCAAGACCCAGAACAAAGCACAGCAACAGCTGGAAAAGTAGAACTGCTCACCGTTGCTGCCTGGAGGGGGTAAGAAGAAATGCTTCCACTCACCCTCAGATTTCTGAGGACATAATTTCAAACAATAAGGTACGCTGAATACCCAGCTAAGCAAAGTATGTGAAGAAAGGGTAGGACTCAAAGCAAATGCCCTGTTCTTCCAGGCCCAGTAGCTGGCAAAACCCAGCTCTGCAAAGAAGTGAGTGGTATCAGTGCAAAGCTGATCCTTTATGTTAACACAGAGATGTGTGACAGGAATTTAAGACTAGGAGGATTATTCCAGCAGCTGACCTCTTGGGCCTGGAGGGCTTCAGGTAGCTACTGCTCCATTAAATCCACTGATTTGTAGGGTCTAAAATACCTTCCAGAAGTACACTTGTCCTTTAGAGACAGAGAATTCCCTGGTCTTCTCTTGGGACATTTTGCCAGTGGTTCATCTATACTGCCTTTCAAACGTGTGCTTTACTTCTAGTCTGAATGCTTCAGCTCTCAGCCAGTAGATCTCTATGAGAGAGCAATCCCAGGTGGCTGAAAACCCACCTGGGTTACTCCAGCGTACATGGCTGATCCCCTGGTGACCGAGGGCGCTTAGCACTGAACAGACCATAGAGGTCCTGCCCACAGCAAGCTGAAAGCCTTTGCTCCCCAGAAGGAGAGTGCAGATCAAAGAGCACATTGGCAAGCAGGAGTGGAAGGTCTATCTCCAAACAAAACCACCACCATGAACACAACCCATGCTCCAAGTACTTAGCATCCCCTCCATCATCTTTGGTCTTAACTACACTGTCTGCCACTGCATGCAGCTTTCAATCATTAGTTTGTACCTAAAGCATATCCTAATAAAGCAGAAGAAGGTGGCACATGCACTTGCCCACTGGAAACATCGCAGGGTGGACAGAAAAACCTGTACCTGGCAGAGAAGTCACTTGTACTATGACTATTCATTCAAAGACACAGAGACTAAGCTAAAACAAGGACTCTCTTTCCATATTTGTTATGAAAAAATATGTCTAGAAATCCTCCTGGGAAACAGATAGCTAGGGGGTCTTGTGATTTTCTAGCCAAATTTCAGCTCTGGAGAGGGCCTTCCTTGACACAGAATCAATCCAGCGACGTGTGTACAAGATGAAACTGAGAGGTGCTTCTTGTGAAATGTCAGATCTGCCCTCTCCCATGTACATAAGGGCTACGCAGAGACCCATCTGATTCAGGACTACTAAGAAAACCCAGATGCGTATCTTGGCAATTCTAGAGCTATATCTAGTCCAGATATAGCTCACTGCCTTGGGCATGTCAGGCATATATACAGGCCAGGGAAATGGTGCTGAAATGCTGCTGAGGGCTTCTAACCACATTGTTAAGCAAATGGATATGTAAACAGATCTCCAGGGATGACACATGGAGACAGCATCTCTGACTCAATTACAATTGCAGCTGATTTTCTCACCTACCTAACTACCACTGAATACCAAGATATCTAACACTGATACCGGGAGGTTTCATAGCTCCTTTCCAAGCAAACACTCTGAAACAAGCAAGACAACAAACTCCCCTGACTCAACCTAGAGATTATGGAGGTCCTGCACTCACCCAGGTTTAAGAGCTCAGTTCTTCCCCACCTTGAGGATGGGAGCACACACTGACTGCTCTGGTACCCTTTCGAAGATTTAGAAAGAGAGCTACTGGTCAGTGTGGGATATTGTGTAGGCCACCAAAGAAAGCTTCAAATGTTCATTTGGAAGGGGTCAGATTATTTTCAAATCCCACCTACTTGCTCAGGGGAAAGGCTGGTTTCCTTGATCACCTTTTCCACTTGCAGTCCCCATATCACACTGACACTCCAAGGAGTTGACAGTTACTATTTCTACAGCACTGCTGGATTGGAAACCTGTTATTAAGTAGCAGGGTGGCAGGAGGGGGCAGGTCTTTGTCAAGAAAAGGAGCTAAGTAGTACCTGGGTAGAGCCTTTTGCATCTTTTGCATCTTCATCACCTAGAAGTGGCCGTAGGGTCCCTTCAGCAAGAAAGGAACAATTCTCTGCTCCTCAAAGTCTCAAGTCACAAAGGCTATTTTTGCAGCATACATACCAGCAGACTTGGTTGTGACACACAGAAAACTGAGTTCATACCTTAGGCAGAAAGGATTATGCATCTTTTTAAGTTTTAAAGGTCAACCTCCAGACAATTAACCCTACACTGAACCATGTAATAAGGCAGGTTAGGCACCCAGTGACTGTGATCTGTGCAGCAGCTCCTTGTACGAACAACCCACTCTGCAAGCCTCCATTTCTCATAATGAACAAAACATAGCATGGTAAACCTGCCAGCTCATTGAAAAGAAACTAGGTCCATGCTAAAGTCCAACACATGAGCTGTACACTTGAGAAGTACATCTGAAAACACATCAGTTATGCCATATCAACTGGTATTTTGCTCCTAGCACACCCAGTCAACAGTTCTCCTAGCAAAAAAGAATGAACTCCAAACAATTCTGCTCTGCTCTACTCAGAAAAATACTCCTTCCAAATATCCACCCAAGCTTTGTTTACACCAAACCTGCTGCAGCCTTGAATGGTAGTAATAAATGGAGTGAGCTAATGTGTTAGTGACAAATAACCCATTCAAGCAATTCAAACATAATTATAGGTTGGCTCTCCTGATGTAACATTGGGTACATCACTGCAGATATTACATTCACCTTATGAAAAGATTGCACAGAGGAGTTCAGTTGGTAACCCAAACAGCATTATACATCATAAGCCTGTCAGCATCAGGAGTGCATGCACCCTGGCATTTAAAGTCCTGGTGTTTTAAGTGATAATCCAATGTACCAGGCATCATTGATCTCTACATAAAAAGGGGGCACCATTTTTCCTTTCAACTGGAGCTATTTTTCACTTCTTATGCTAAAGAGCTGTGTGGTGCTGCCCGCAAGTGGCTACATTGCACAGCAGTTTTATCTGTAGCACTCTGGGTCCCTGGAGAGAAAGAATAATCAATACTCCAACACTGCTTTTGTAAGAGGTCTCTAAGTGCTTCCATGTGAGATGCTGCTCCTTTGGGTTTAGAAATTACTCTGAAGAGAAAATGAAAGCCGCCACTGCAAATTCGTAATCCTGACACAAACCCCAGCTGCAGCAAGGAATTAAAATGAAATTCATTGGTGAGCTGCAAGCTGGTTTATTGGCAAAGGTGCTGTCTGTGATGTGAGGATGGGACCTCAAAAAGAGACCAATACCTGGAGGCTAAGGGAGCGGGAAAATTGTTAGAGGAGAATCAGCTGTGGGTACTGCAAGTATGGCCCACATAACAGAATGGATCTTGACAGGAATGTATAGCTCTTCAGCAGGTATGGTACGGCAGGAACCCTGAGCACTGCATCACCTGAGAAAGGTAAAGGTAATCAGAGTCTTGGGAGGAAAGATAAAGGCATTTGAAAGGTTGGGCTTGCTGTGGGTAGGTGAGCAGAGCCTAGAAGGTCTCCAGAGAAGTATATGGATAGTGATAGCAAATGCGGGAAACATACTTAATCTTCTCTTTCTTGGATACAACCAAAAGATACTATTTGTTTTACAACTTTTTTTTTCCCAGGGGGATCTCAAGTTGGCTTTGGCTTTTCCTGTATGCAGGATGGAAGAAGTCTTTCATGACCTTTACTGATGTCATCCTTCCATCTGCCTGGCAGCCCAGAAGAGTAGAACCAGGCACACCAAGCAGGCAGGCTTCAGAGCAGGCAGCTGGCGCTTCCTCAGCACAGCAGGTATCATATTCCTAGACTGGGGACTGGTCAGTGCATGTTATAAGATGGGATTCATGAGCCATGGTGGATGTGAATGGCCTTGACAGTCTTTTACTGCCTGGCTGAATTTTGCAACTGGATCCTGTGCAGGGCCAGAGAAACCAAGCCTGTGCAGAGGCCATGGCAGAAAGCCAGTCCCACCTTCAACACTCGATTCATGCTGCAGCCATACCGCAGGATGGCAGAGCTGTCCTCTCCTGGATGTCTCTTATGAGACCCCACTTGGAGTACTGCATACAGGTCTGGCGTTCCCAACATAAGAAGGACATGGAGCTGTTGGAGCAAGTCCAGAGGAGGGACACAAGGATGATAAGGGGAATGGAGCATCTCTCATATGAAGTCATGGCGAAGAAAGTTGTGGCTGGTGACGCGTGGCAACACTTCAGCCTGGAGAAGAAAATGCTGCATGGAGACCTCATAGCAGCCTTCCCATATCTGAAGGGGGCTGCAAGGATGCTGGAGAGGGACTCTTCATCAGGGACTGTAGCGATAGGACAAGGGGTAAAGGGTTCAAACTTAATCAGAGGAGATTTAGGTTAGATATAAGGAAGAAATTCTTTACTGTGAGAGTGGTGAGGCACTGGGACAGGCTGTCTGAGAAAGTTGTAGCTGCCCCATCCCTGGCAGTGTTCAAGGCCAGGTTGTACAGGGCTTTGAACTACCTGGTTTAGTGGAAAGTATCCCTGCCTATGGCAGGGTGTTGGAACTAGATGATCTTAAGGTCCCTCCCAACCCAAACCATCCTATGATTCTATCTGACTGCTCTGGGGCCATGTGAAGGCTGACAATACACTCCTGTTCTGAATGTCACCCATCTCATGTCACTGGTCATCTCTGTGTCACAGCACAGTGCTCCCGATGCAGAACAGCTGTCCTGCAGCAGCCCTGTGCTCTGTCAATTATACTGACTGAACGACATTAGGAAGAATTCAAGTAACATGGCTTAAAAATGAGAAAGCAGACTGCTTGCTTCTGCATGAGGTCAAGTCATTTCCTCTGGGGCCAGGAAGGGCTGAAGAGATTGGAAGGACTGGCAGCCAAGGGGATGAAAGTGCCTGGGTCTGAGCAGAGAAAAAGGGGAGAATTCATGTTCTCTGGTCTCACCCCTGAGACTACAGGGACAGTGACAGCCTCTCTGCTCCATACGGCTCTAAGTACAGCACTTAGATGGCTACTGGGACCCTCAAGTGCCATCAGATACCAACATATTACAGCAGAGGATGGGGGGTGGGGGTGAGCAGCTGGGTGCTCAGCACCTCTTCTACTCTTGGTCCAAGGCTCCCAATGCTCCACTGAGTCTGGTATCCCCAAAGTGCTGGGTACCTGGAGTATGACAGCGGAGCGGGCACCTGACGAGCACTGTGCCTGTGAACACTGTTGCAGGCAGGCAAGCAACAGGAAGCTGCAAAAATTTCTTGGCAGGGTTTTATCATTTTAAACAGAACAAATTCCAATTGATTGCACTTGTAAGAGCCTGCACAGTACTTGCACTTCTACCCTAAGCAATAGAAATTTTAATTGCTCTGGTAATTACACTTTCAGCAATGCTGCGGTCCTTTGTTCTGCAAGTGGGAGGCCAATATCCACTGTTCTCCGGTGGCCCCATCTGGCTGCAGCTTGGAACAGCATTTGCCACTTGGAGGGGAAGGGACACTTCCAGGGACCAGGGTGACACGGAGCCTGGTGACGCACAGTCCTGCTCACACAGATCTCTGGGGCATCGGGCACACTCCCCAGGCCAGAACGAGTTCCCGTTGACCTGGATCACCTCAGTTTCCTCCTGTTAGAGTTGCTGCTCGAGAGCTTCACACACCTGCACTCCTGCTACAAGTCTGTGCCTGGCATGGGTCCCAGCCCTGACTCTCTGCCAAGGATACTGGGCACCAGTGTGCACATTTCCAGTCTTTCCCACGCATGAGCTTGCAGTGTGTCACCAGCATGTCTTCTCCGGACTGTAAATGGCTCCAAAACACAGTGCAGACACAAGTGTTACATTGCTTTAGATTTAGCTTTAGAAGGATGCGGAAGGGCTGTTACCCCCTTGGGTCCTGATGAGTACAGTCAAAACCTGACTAGGCTTGGGAGAACACGAGGCCTACAGTTCACCCTTGGAAATTGCTAGGGAAAAATTATCATGAAAACTGCCATGGTATTTTATGGATATTTAAATTAACCCTATGAAAGCCCCAAAGTTTGAAAAGTTCAGTCTCTGCACAGCTAAGCAGGACCCATGACTGGTGCTTCACTGTTCAAATGTACTGCTCAAACAAAGCTGCAGAGCACGTGGGCTCCTCCAAAATCACCCAGGGTACAACTAGAATCAAGCACATCTTAGACTCAAGGGCACAATACCTGCAAGAATACATCAGCACAGACCTTCATACTTCAGTTCACTGGCCAAGGACTGTCAGAGGTGCTGGGCTGCATGCACAGGGTTTAGGGCGACAAGTGTGTGTGCAAACTTAGTGGGGCATTCCCTGGGAAATGGGATCCTGCTCCCCCTGGGCTGGCTAAGCAAGCTACAAAATACAAAGCATGCGGCCCGGCAGGGAGGTATAACTGTAGTCTGGATCATCAGACACGTTCAAAGTCTGGGTTTACTTGCAATCCTACTCATCCTGCCTACACCATATTCTTCCAGCCTGTGATCCCGGCTGGGATGGCTTGGGCTCAGCTCCCGTGCTTGCCAGAAATGCAGGTCACAGCCATACATGTCTAAATCAACAGCTGCCAACATACCTCAGCTACTTTGTCACATGCTGAACCACTCACAGCTAAAAAAGCAAGGTTTCCAAGTGGAACTGCTATTGGCCTTAGCACTTAAACAAAATAGCTCCACTCCCATCCTCAGAGTTTCCTCAAACAATGGCACAGAACACCCACTGGAGCCTGGGGAGAGGAGGGTTTGCGGCAGAAAAGACTGCAGCTGCTGATCTTTGAGATATACACCACACAATTAGAAACACTGGATCTATAAACATCCTTAACAAACCCCAATAGGTCTGGGGTTTTTTTTCCTCTCTGTCCATTGTGTGCCACCGCCTTTAAAAATCTCAAAAACAAATGCTCTTCCCTTGTTGATTTTATGCTTTGGCGCTGAACTGCACATTTGCCTGTTAGCTTGGTGGTGCTGGAGGTACCAGCTCTGCTCGTCCATGCCTTAGTGGCCAGGCTAGGCAGGATGGGACCATGTATCTTGTGCTAATTGCCCATCCACAGGTGGGAAGAATTCTCCCAGAAATTATCACCCTTCTTGTTTAAACACTAAGATTTCTCGGCTTAGAAAGGAGTGCTATTTGTGGATGTCCCTCTTCCTCACTGGGACTATTCCATCAGCATTTCAGAGCAGATCAAATTACAGACTGTTCTATTCATTGACAACTTCATGTCCCCTCTTTTTTTAGGTTAGCCTTCAATAACTGGCAAGAAACAGAACTATATGGGTGGAGGTAACAGGCTACGGATTTATGACATTCTGGTATTCAGGCAAAGTATCCCAGAGTGAACACAGAAATATCCTGAACTGTGCTACTGCTGTCAATTTGATAATGAGAATGTGAATTGAAATAAAAATATCTTGGGTGCCAATTCACTACAGCAGCTGGTAAAAATAGGCAGAATACCTAGAAATTGAGGACTCTGTGCTCCAAACACATCCAAAGCTTCAATATCATATGGTACCTTATAAAAACAGAGCACGTGGCTGCACTGAGGCTACAGTACCAAAAATGAAAGGCCACTCAGTGAACTCACACATGAGCTTTAGTGACAAGAATGGGGTGCCTTGTTTCTGTAGCTGAGCAGAGGTGAGGGCTACTCTGCAGCCTTTGGATGTTTACCTCCAGCCTGCACTCCCAGCATGACCCCAGCATAAACGAGTGCAGGGTCTGAGTTGCAAACACCCCTGGGCAAAGCCTGGGTGAGTTCTGCCAGAGCCTGTGGTACCCAAGAGCTGGCCTTTTAGCCAAATAAAAGCAGCTTTCAAACACTGCAGAAAAAAGGGGACTGCAGGGCCTCGTACATTTTGAAGGATCTGGCCTTTACCAGAGCTGTTCCCAGTTTCAGGTCAAGCCCGAAGCCTGTTTTAATCTACTTTTAAGTGGTACAAGCAGCTGTGATCACTTTGCCAGAAGGCAAGGCAGCCTCCTTTCAATGCACCTTCCCCTGTCTGCTGCATGCAATCTTCCGCAGGACTTACTTGTTGCTGTCCCGGTACTGATAGATATAACAGCCTTGAGGCATCCCACTCTCTTGGTCCAAGGTAAATGAGAGCTTCAGCTGCAGAGGAGAGGGGATGGGGAAGAATGAAAAGAGGGAGAGAAGGGGGAAAAAAAAGGCAACATTTTAGGCTCTCAGTCATCACAGCAACTTCAAGTGAGGCTTGTGGGAGAAAGCTTAACTCACCAAGACTGACACGCAAACACCGTGGCCTGGAACATACTGTGGGGTTCCAAACCTCAGCAAAAAGTCACATGCATTGCAGAAACCTCTTGCTTTTTCCACCCTTTGTTACTATAAAGTGTTTGTGGTTCTTCTGAAATGCATGGGTCATAGCAGTTCACCCCTCCAAACCCACCCACACACACCATCCTTCACCAAAGCAATTGCGGTTCCCCTCAGACACTAAAGAAATGAGTCTTCTCCATCGGCAGCTGTGGTTCCCACGAGTCTTTCTCTGAAAACTTTCCCGTCTCCATCTCATTCCTCCAGTGCATTAAAACAGAGGAGAAACCACAGAGGGAAAGGTGACAGATTTTTCCTTCTGTGCAGAGTTATTAAAGAGCTGTTAGAAGGGTCTGCAGTTTGGATCTGCGTCCGGCAGGAGGCTATGGTGTGACCTGGAAGCTGCTTTCTTGGCAGCTCCAAGAAGGCGTTCGGCAAGGGTTTTCAGATTTCAAACACGGCTGATATTATTTAAGGGGGGGAAATTAATCCTCTTTCAACAAGCAAGAGAACAATTCTGCGGGGAGACTTTTTTGCTGAAAATGTCTCCAGCGATTTTATATGCTGAACTGCCTAGAAAACAGCTCAGGGCTGAGCCCTGCAACAGCCCTGCACACGGAGCAGCCCCTCATTACCCAGTGGAAGGCTGCTGGCCCCCAGACCAGTGTCTTAATAACTCCCACAGCCATGAGGTGAAGCCCCTGGGCTCTGCAAAAGGGCTGCAGACCCTGACCAGGAGCCAGTAGGCTGGGTAAGAGGGGCAGCATCCTTCAGAAGAGGTAGCTACAGTTGTTATCTGCTGAGCGCTTTGGCTTATTTGGGGTCACAGAGATGATTACCGCCAGGGCTGTGATCACTGCTAGATCATGCAGGACTCTTGAAACAGTTTGGGAAGTCCATTGCAAGGGCTAAAAGTCGAAGGAGGTTTGTTATGATGAGCCTGACCTTTTTAAGCAGGGAAAGGATGAGAAAGCAGTGTTGAGCCTCTCCATTTGATCAGAGAGCCCTCTCCTCTGGGCTCCAAGGAAATTAACAGCTTATTCATGAATGAACACAGAATTAAAACATCTTTCTCTTTTAGGCTGTAAAGAAACCCTATGTGCTCAATCATTAGATGGTGCGCTGATTTTTTCTTCCCTAAAGGGTACCAAAATAATACGCTGTGCTCTCACTGACCCGAATAAAACTGCATACCATGCAATCATCAAAAAATTCACCATCCTGGATACACGTTAAGAACTGAGTACCAGGCTGAGGCCAAATCCAGCTGCTCTCCCTTGACTTCTATGCCCCTAACTCTGCAAGCCATTCTAAAACACATACTCCTGCAACAGCATGTAACACATGTGTCCATGGTACATGTATCACAATTCATACTGCTGTCCAGACAGCAACCTGTTACACTTACATTGTCCACAACTTCCCCTTCCTGCAAGTTCTGATCTTACACAGTTTAGCAGATTATTCAGATCCATTTTGGAGATTGGTGTCTAAGGCAAGACTAGCAGGGCTGAGCTCCATGAAGCTGGGCTGTAGCTCCAGCCTCCCCAGATCTTATGATGGCACATGACAGCTACTGCATGGGAGCAGGAGGTCAGCAAGAAACAAGCAACCTCCCCAAAGGAGACAAGTGATCACCTTGCTGGTGATGTGGTCCATAACCAGAGTCCTCTCAACTGAGCTGCCCTGGTTTGCGGAACTGAAGGAGGAACTGGGAATTGCCCAAAGCCATTTTCCTGGGCCAGGTTTTCCAAAGTTTTCCTGCTAGAATATCAGGAAGTGCCTCTGAGGCAAAAGGGACAGCAGATATCTCAGGCAGAGCTCCATCTGGTCCTGTGCTTTGAGAAATGGGCACCACACTGAATTGCTACAGAAGAAACACAAAGAAAGTGCAAGCTGGGCAACATGTGGCTTTGGCCACTTTCAGCAATAATTCTGATCAGAACAAACTCAGGAAGGCCTGAGCCTCTTGTTTGCAGCACTCAGCTAAGTGGACTTTGGGCTTGCAGTAACTGAGCATCTCTGCTTACAGCTCACCTGGGCTCTGGGGCCCCAGCACCACTTGGGGCTGTGCCAGCTCAAGTCCAGGGGAAGGGAAGGAAGGAAGGAAAAGGGCTGGGAAGGAAAACAGCCTTGTTCGGACAGGCTGCCAAGGGAGAGCTGTGGGGCAATCAGGTAGGGGAGGGTGACCTTTCCACTATCAGGGGGGACAGGGTCCCATGGAACCTGCCTACCCAAAAAAGGAAAGATCACAGTTCCGAAGATAATGGGTTTTCAACTTTCTGTTATTTTAACCCTTCTTTGTCTGGTTATGGTATTCCAGACAAATAAAACACACCCTGCTTGGCAGGCTCAGCTGTCTCTGCTACCCACAAGTGCCAGCAAGGCCTGTGAACAGGAACTATACACAGCTTGACCATATGAGGCAATACTGTCAGGCAAGAGGATGCTACTGTCACTCACAGTGACAAGAGGACCCTACTCAGAGAAATGTCAGGGTCAGGCTGTCACACAGAGAGATGTGTAACTAAAGGTCTGTCTCAGCAACCACAGCTCAAGGCAAGCCATGCTATCGCAGGTGCACAAAACCATGCTCTTGTGCAGATCTGCCCTGCTGATGTACTGTCATGGCCAGCCAGAGGGAAAGAGAAGCCCTGTCATTGTCACCCAGGGCAGGAGTTCTTACAGACCCTGAATGAACAGCCAAGCTCTGGCTGTGCAACCACTGGATCAGTTGGTGGCATTTAATCGCTGCAGGGAGCACAGAACCCCAGGCAAAACCCAGCACCAAAAGAGAGCAAGTAAGGTAGGTAGAGAAGGACTAGCTGCGTGCTGCCAGGAGGCACAGTGGGATGCAGAGACTGGAAGCTTCCTACTAAACTTGAAAAGGCTGCACACACCCATTCGATATCATGCAGTTGGGTCCTCTCTGCCACTGGTGCTGCAGGAGTGCTTCACTGACCACCCTTAGACATATGCTCATGTGCATGGCCATGCTCAGCTGCAGAGGCACTTACGCTCCCCAGCACCTCAGTGCTTTGGAAGGTCTGCTCCACAGATTTTTCTTCTCATGCTAAAGCTCATCTATGAGGCAACTGCTGCCACAGATCTCAAAGAACAAAACTCAAGTGTCCTTTCCCAGTTCTCTGCACACCGTACACTGCTGCTTCTTCCTGGTCTCATCTTCTCCAGCAGCCACCCTTTCCTTTTGCTTTTGTTCACTAAGCACAAAACCTCTGGTTACTTCTGAATTTAAGAAGGTTGCAGGACAAGGCTGCAAGGGGGCAGGAGAGATGCCAGGAGCTGATCAACCACTTCATCATTGCTTCTATTTGACTACTGCTACAGCAATGTCATGAGACATCCGGAGCCTCACAGATACACAATGCCCTACAAAACAAGCAGGCTTTTGCAATTGTCCCTCCGGCACAGTTTTAACTCTTAACCAATTTGACAACATTGCTCCAATACCACATGCTGCTTTGAAGCTCTTTCTTTTGTGTGTCAGTGCTCCCTGTCAGAATGCAAAGGCTTGCTGCAAAGCTGGCAAACAAACTAATACCAAGACAAAGGGCATTGCTTTTCTAATACCGGATTTTATGCCTGCAAGGCCAATGGGGGACTGAAGTTTCTTACACAAATGCAAGTGCAGGGTGACCCCATCACGAGGAAGGCTTATCAGGTCAAGGGATCTTCACCGTTGAACACATGAGATCATTTCAATTTACAAGACACTGCTGGGCTTCACTGGGAGAGGAGGAGGAGAGGAAATTTCCCAGCACCGTACTGCGGTGCAATTTGGCTTCCACTGCCCCCTTCAGCTGTGTAGCCCTGGAGCTCATACACTAATAAAGATCCCTTTCCACTTCAATAGCTTTGCACATAAAGAAATGTTCAGCATGGTGAGTGTGTGAACTCAGTGGGAAAGGGAGCTGGAACATAGCCATGCTGAGAACAGAGTGCTGCTTACCAGGCGAGCCCCATCAATAATTGAGATGTCAGAGGCACCAGGAGGTGCATGAATAGGAGCTGTCAAAAGGAGTAATTGGGATCTGTGTGGATACAGCGATGGATAGGCTCACTCGCCACCAAATGCAATTGCAATACACCCAAACAGAAGAGGAGCAGGGCACTGAAATTCAAAGGGGCTGGGGCAGGCTGTTCGATGGGCAGGGCAACGCTGACTCCATGGAGGGCAGTATCACACCAAAGGTACCAAGCAGGTGTGGGCATGCTATCCCATGACTGGTCAACAGAGCAGAGAATGTACTCACAGTGAGTGGCACATAATGCCACCTCCTTAAGGAAAGTCATCTCCTGCCTACAGTGGTCACTGGGCACTGAGGACTGTGCACACATAACATTTGTTTATGCAGTGGCTCCACTCTTTGGATTAGTAACATCCTCCCTCTCTCTATTCCTACATCCTTAAATCCAGCAGAGGAAGCAGTTGGGTGACAGTGGGATGCTCCTTGCTCTTCCTTGTTCCTCCATCCATTAGACACCAACATGTTTCATCTGCACCCAAGGGTTCCCACACACCCCCTTGACAGTGGTGAGCAGACACCAAACCAGCACATAGACACAGACAGACATGGGACAAGAGCCAAAGCAGAAGGGGTCAGGGCAGCTGCCCTCCAGAGCACCAACAAGCTCTGTGCTGCCTGATCCCTGCAGGGATTCAATGCCCTGCTCAGGCAGATAGGCCTTGGTGGGGGGTGCTGGGGAAGCTGCCTACATCTGGGGCTTCCTCCACCAGGGGCAGGAAGAGGATTTTCAGAAAGGGGAAGCAGTGCTTAACACTGTCATAGACCTCCAGGCTTGCTGAGGTTTCAGCGCAGCAAGCAGCTGTCCTCATTTTAAAGAAAGTTTCAGACCTGCAGCAATTAGGGGCTCAGTCATGCAAAAAGCCTGGTAGCTCCAACAAGAAGAGAGCCTGAGGAGCAGGCTTCTGGCTGCTGAAATGCTGCCAGTACCTATACTGACTTGACTGGGCAAATTCTGCATGCCCCTTGAGTAAATGGCTTGGCTTGGATCCCCCCATTCCCAGCCTTGGCTCCAAGCTGCAAACCTCCGTCATCAGACAAAATGCTTTCCCT
>NW_009932471.1:64092-65263 GCF_000696875.1 Nestor notabilis
TGTCAGAGAGGTATTATCAGTTCAGCCGAGTAACCAGGTCAAAGATTTCAGATGTCCCAATTCTGGGGCAATGTAAGGGCATGCTTCGGCCAGCCTTGGTTATAACCCTTCAAGGTAATTCCACCAATGTGGTGGGGTATTCAAGCAGAAAGAGTTCACCCAGGGCAAGGAGGAGAGGCAGAACATGAGCCTCCAAGACAAAAACCAGGGGACTGGACTGAAAAATTACACTGAAAAGAGTGTCCTGAAAGGCATGAGCTCTTTTCTACCATTGGCACTCATTCAATTTTAACCCCGTTTGCATGGAAGTCCAAAAAGACTGGTATCAGCTCCCTCTTGGAATAAAGGCTCCTCTCTCCAGCAAGCTCTAGAAAGCTTTTTAAGAATAAACTTAGTCATCAAGCAGGTTTTTATGCCCTGCCCAAGCTTCGGGTTTGACCTGAAAAAAAAAAAAGCCCTGAAGTCCTGACACTCACTTTTAAAACCACAAAAAACGAGCCATGCTCCAGTAACGTAATCACAGAGTTTTCTGGCACCTTGTCCCTTAAAAATACATCCATCTGCCTCCATGCAGGCCATCAAACTCAATCTTGTTCACAATGGATTTCCCAATTCCTGCGTGCTGGAAGGACTGCAGTGGTGCTGGCTGTGCCGGCTGGATGAGCCTTTACAGAAGCACAGGCTGCAAACCTCACAGCTGTGTTTTCACTTAAAGAAGCTGCTCTTGAGACCGAAGCACTTCTCCTTCCACTAGCTTTTCTATTTGTGCTGCAGTTCAAAATTGCTGGAGAAAGACCCTGGGAAGAGGCTGAAGAACATATGGTAAGGACAGGATGGGGATCATAAAGGAGACACCAAAAGTCCTACTGTGGAAAAAGAGGAAAGACAAGGAGACTTGCTACCAGCTCAACTAGCTACCTCTCACATGGGGTTGGGGTAGTCCTTCCTTTTGGCTCTCCAGACAGTGAATGTTTGGCCAATCTCAGCACCTGATTACAGACTGCTGTTGCTACTGGTCGGAAGTCCTGAATTGGTCCTACACTAGTGCCATCTCACCCATTGCCTCCTCAGCTGGACTCCTCCTCCTCATCCCTAAACACACATTTTCCAGATGAAGGTGAGTATCTCCAGAGAGTGTCTCCGAGGTGAGTATCTCCAGAGAGGACGCCTT
>NW_009932472.1:0-2348 GCF_000696875.1 Nestor notabilis
AGGCCGCCCCTGGGCCCACGTCTCCATCCCGGCGGTACCGGTGCCCGCGCAGTGCCCTGGGGAGAGATGCGGAGTGTAACGGGGATAACGCCACATGCTCCAGGCTGCACTTCGCAGGCTGCACTTCGCAGGCTGCACGGGGGCCACGCCATCCAGTATCGGAGAGTGCCCAGGCACGCTTCGCCCTCTGCCCGGGCGACAACCCAGCCGTGCACACGGTCACTGGCACAAGGCCCCCGGAACAACAACAGCGGTGTGCTGCCGGCGCCAGTGCCTGCTTCTGCCTCCCCAACGCGAAGGGTTTCTTCAATACATGGAACAAAGTGAACATATTGCCCCTTTAAGAATAAAAACCATGAAGGACAGGCAGAAATTGTCGTATATTAATAGAATTCTTGGCTAGTGTAATTAATTAGAACACCAAATAACCTTCCACACCCAAAGCTTCCTCTCTATTGGGGACATACAAACACTGACAAAGTCTGTCTTTGGACTAACGTATCTTCACTATAAGGAGTAATTCCAATTAAAACAGCAATGGAAGTTTTATACAAAAGTATGAGAGACAGTTCTTACTGAATCTTGTTAAAATACTAACAATATTTGCTACACTTTTTTCGGGACAGAAAAAGTAAAGGAAAAGTGGGTTACTGCGAAGAATTTTATATGTTTAGTTGTGCAACTTCCTTGGATTTAATCTAGAACATGTGGGATCATGACAAAAGACAGGTTCTATAGCAAGGGTACTTCAGTGACACTAGCTACTTGTATTCCATGGCTTGTGAATCTACAAACTGCAAGCAAGCTTCAACATGAAAAAACAGCATGTACAAGTAACAAACTGTCTGACCTTCTTCAAAAAAATAAACAGCTATAATGTCTCATCACTTAGATAAAGGATTACAAAACAAGTGAAGGCCATGCAATCCACTGCTTATATACCAAAGAGTACTATTTTTCAAATGCAGTGAAACCGACCGCTGTAAATGGGTTTGGTGCTATTGAAGCTAAGTCAGGAATTGTTTTTCCAGCAGATTTGCTAAGGAAAATAGAGGTAGTCTGCTGGGATGGTTCTGTGCAGCATCTTAACCTTTCAGTGCAAGAGCTGAATAATAATGTGAAGCAGTTACCAATTCTAGTCACTTACAAAGAAAACAGACTTTGTTTATGGACTGAAGTGTGACACAGGTGCTAACTTAACTTACTTCTCTTTCACAAGATCTTTGTTCAGTCTATTCTGTATTCTGTAATTAAAAGAATAGTAAGAGTGCATTTAACCCGGGTGGACCTTGTGTAAATCAGCTTTTAAGGAAAAACAAAACTTCAAGAATTATGCCAGTAACTGGCATTTCAAGACAATAAATAATGGAATTTTATCACATCTGCATAGTTGTTAGGTATCCTACTTAGCTGGATTCCTTTGCAGTACTTCGAGGTGTTTCTACCTCTTGTTGTCCAGCCTATACCTGTATCGGAGGCCAGTATCAAAACAGAAGGTTAACACTTATCTCTGTCACCCCTGCTAAGAAGATTGTAACTTCTGGTAAAAGAAAGGTGTGAATATCTGAGAGCCAAAGCAAAGAGCTTTCAGAGGCAGCTCTGAGGAATGAACTAAATTGAAAAGTGCCTGCTGAAAACAACCCATGTTTGCAGTGCCTAGAAATGGGAACACCAGGTGTTTAGTTTTACCAGTAACTTGCAAAACATTGAAAGCCCACAGTTTGTTTCATTGTTAAAAGTATTCTAGTGCTGTTGAACAAATGCATATATTCATTAGTTACTTTTACCAATTATCTTAAATCCTGGTAACTGCAGCCATTTATATTGTCATCTTGAAAGCAGCTGCTGAGCTTAAATGCAGAGTTTTACCTATGCAAGGAACAAATATTTTAACCTAGCCCTTTTATTGATCTCTTTTTAGATAACTTGTAAGTCAGAAAATACAAGTAACTTACCAACCCACAAATGGTCTGGTGCTAATGGTAGCCTCCAGGGTGTTAAAAGAAGATAAGCTAATAATTATTAGTTTCTTCTTAGAAGTCTTTGGGGAGCCGCCAAGTTTAAATGCGGTAATTAGTATCTGTAACTATAATTTGTGTAAATTACAGAAACACAACACCAAACATTTATCTAATGGCAGAAACATTATCCAGAGGTAATAAAACCCACAAATGCTGCGTTCAGCCTATGGATACATTAAGATGGTCTCCCTAAGAATTTGATGTCCTGCCTCTGTGAGGATTCAGTAGTGCTAAAGAGAATATTACAGATGAGCCAATGTACTATCACAGTAATTTTGCTGTGCTTTACCTCATTCAAATAAAATTTCCATCTACAAGGGGGGGGGG
>NW_009932472.1:2379-8386 GCF_000696875.1 Nestor notabilis
GGGGGGGGGGGGGGAAAGGAACTACCAGTCTAGTGTTATTTAAGTCTGTGTTGATCCATTATGCATCTCCAAAGATATCACCCAGTTTTATTAAGTTTCAATTGGCAAAGCTGCTAAAATTACCTCCAGGCTGTGTATGTCTTCAGTATGCAACTACTGAATGGGCTGTTTGCCTACATTCACAAATGAGCAATAATACAGTAGTGAGTGAGGTTGGTATACTCACTCTCATTGTACACATACTCTGCTGTAACTTCTGGGAACATCTAATGGTTCATACATTTAATGTAGGTTCCTGAAACCAGATCATCCGTTCTCATTCCACGAGAATCACTGAAAAATGCTTTGGGCAGGGTGAAAGAATTTCCAAAAGAAAGTGAGGTTTTCCAGTAGCCATTAAGTTACTGTATGTAGAGGTAGTAAGTATGTATGATTTCTTTTTTCCTTAGGAAAACGTATTTTTAGCATGTATAGATACACATACACACACGACGTTTATTTCCTTGCTTGTCTGAACTATTGTAACTCTGCTGACATACTGTTCACATTAGATGAAGACCCATCTACAGACAGTGAATAACCATATGAAGAAGAAACACTGAGTCTAAACTGCGTATCTTCACCATATTCCAGTAATTCTGGAATGGAGCTACAACTCCAAACAACTACAAAAAAGGGTAATGGTGGGAAACTACTGTCTACTAAAATGACCCTGTAGCTCTGAGAAGTATGCTTACTACCACTTCTATGACAACTGAAAAATATCCTAAAGCATACCTTTACAGTGTACTTAGATGCACTCAGTAACAAGAAATACAAACCTAAGTGTGTATCATAACAAATCCAAAAAAGGAATTTAGTCTTGCTTATTTACCAAACAACATGCAAAGAAGTTTTTTTCATCACTTGCTTTAAAAAGCTACTTGCTTGCAGTTATACAAAATTGTTGTATGCGTTAACACAAGCCTGGGAGAGACCATCACAAAAATTATTAAGTATTACTTGATAAATATGTAACAATTCTGGATCACTGTACCACCATGAATCTTAAATCCTGATAGATATAAAATAGGTAGCAGGAATCCCAGTTCACAAAACAAAGGTTCAGTGGCAAATCACTAAGAAGAGATCAGTTGAATACTGCGAAGTAAAGAAGGGTTATAAAATCTGTCACCTTACTGTCTTTCTAGTTTCTGGTTTCTGTGGTTTCTGCTCTTTGCCAAGCAGTCAACCGCGCCTCCCTGGCTTGCACTAAGTGGTTTCCCTCCCAAGTACAAGGCAGCTGCAGATCCCTTTGATTCTGAAATCAAATGATATGTAATACGTTAGTAATACAGATTGAGATCAGATTAATAGCCACAAAATAAAGGACATTTATAAGGGTGGGGTGCAATAACGCTCCACACTGAAAGAACAGACTTGGATGCTTGCTCCAGATGTTCCCTCGGTATTCTTTTATGAAAGCAAATTTAAAAACCCAAAGTATTTAACGTAAGCATATTGTTACAGTTTAATTAAATAACTAGAAATTAGTGGTTTACTTTCCAAAAATTACTCTAGTGATACAAAACACATCTTGTTTCTTCAAATGTTTAAGTGCTAGTTTTGTGCTGACTAAACTTTTGATGCCAGGAGATAAAAGATAGGAGAACTGTATCATTAAGCTTGCTTCATAGACGTGCAAAGAAAAGCACCTTCAGAAAATTCAGAGACAAAACCTAATTTACACACTTGGAAAGAGCTTTAGTATCATTTACCAGCCACGGTGAAAACACGCCTGTGATAGTAAAAAGAGACAAACAGGGGACCTCATCTCAACTTGGGTCAGTAAAGCCACTCATGAGTAGCAGAAATTCACCTAGTACTTTTTTCTAACAAATCCGTGACCCTCAGATGAAAGTCTGAAAATACCTATTTGTATTTTAAAAATAATTTTATAATAGATTTAGTATTTTAAAATATTTTAATGTAATCAAATCAGTTCCAAAAATAAGCAATTATTTCCAGTAGATGGCAGCATCAACCTGTAGAACAGATTACAGTAGTTTATAGTCAGTATTTGTGAATAAACATTAACTATGGAAGAACTGTCCGCTCTGGATCTGGAACCCCCTATTCAAAGGGAACAAATCTTCCATGTATGCAGAACTGGGTTCTGGCTGTGTTCCATGCTGACTGGATGTTAAGTACCAGTCATCATCACCATAAAACATCAACATTTTCAAAAAGAGCAATCCATTAAACTGGTATGTAAAAGCACTGATGTGTCATCAAATTCAGTAAATACCTGTGGAATTTCAAGAAACGTGGTTCCCACTGTATCAGAGGCATTCCTAAGGCAGTATCCCTGGTTCAGGTGGGTCATGCCGAACAGGAGTGACTACTCTACCTTGTAGTTCAACTTTGGGCCTGTCCTCTAGGCAATTGATTCCCTGGTACTGAGCTTCACAGACTTTAAGCTAAGTGCTCCTGGTGTCTCATAGCAGACCTTTGTGTCCAGGAGATAGGTCTTCATCCTTGACTTGTTCTTCTCAGTGCTGCAGACCGTATCTAGGGAACCAAAGACCGCAGACAGTTAAATTTTCTTTTGTAGTCTCGGAGGACCCATACAGTTCACACTTCCACTGGCATTCCCTTTGCTTACCTTTCTCAGTCAAAACAATCTACCCTTTTACATTTATTCCCCAAGAGATCCGATATAAAACTCGCACAGCTCTGAACTGTCTCCTTAGTGGAAGCACTGTATGTACAATGGTAGGTAACCTGAGAAATCAGAAGCAATTTTCTGCACGATTTTCATGCATGCCAGTTCACTGCTGCAGACTCCATTCTGCTGACACCAGGATCACTAACCTAAATGATCACTGACATACTTACTTACATTACTTTTCCTTTTTACTTTGTATTCACCATTTTATGTTTTATCCATCTTTTCTGGTACATTTTCTCATCTATGCCCACCCCACCAACCCCCAGCCACAATCAGAAGTCATTCTTTCAAAAGCAGTGGCATTTAAAAAGTGCTAGAACCAAAACAAGTTAACCAAATCCAGAATGATGTCAGTGTTCTTAAACTGGAAGGCTTATTCCTTAAGATAATTTGGAAAAAAACAACCAAACCAACGCCCCCCACAACCCAACATTATTAAGCTTTATTAGATCAAATCAGTAGTTAAGTGCATGTCAACTACAAACGAAAACCAAAACACTGGCACTGCAGCATTTTGAACATGATACTCAATAGGTTGCTAAATGATAGTAAATAAATGTAAATTAATGTTCTGAGAATCACTGGCTGGTTGGTGGCTTTTTACATGCCCCAAAAATAATCATCTCAATGCCTGAAATAAAAAATATTTAGTAGAGATGTAACCCGCAAGAATCCCGAGAGAGAGAAACTGATGGCAGGATGTTAATTTTTTTCTTCCACTTACTAAATTGATTCTATAACAAAAATACAAAAAAATTGTGCTGAGTTGAGTGCCGTGACTTGTTTCTTGGTTACTCTATTGTATCTAGCAAATTAGATCCAAATACGTAACAATTCCACCAGAACCACAATATAAGCTTAGTTACGTATGTTAAGCCTCATTGTGTGTACCTTTGAAATTTTTGTAGTCTTCTTGCACAAACCAACAAACCAAATAAAAAGCAAAATAGTTTAATGTAATTTATTTTAAATGCTTCCAGAGATGTTTAAGGCTATTATTAAAAAAAAAAAAAAGGTCAATACACACATTCATTCTTTCTTCCTGATCTAGACACTTCACAGGCTTTTTGCTCTCTTTTGAACATTTTGCTGAACAGGTTTTCTGAACATGGTTCATCACCTACTATGCTTTCCTCTGCCTTTTCTTTTGTGAATTTTTCCTTTCTCTTATCTTCACTGGCATACTCATTCGGCTCTAAAAATGAAGCAGTTGAAATAAATTACAAAGCTTGACACAGAAAAGAAAATTGACTTTTTTTAAAAACTATAAATACAGAAATATGTTCTATAGGGTAAAAATGACTTTTTTAAAAAATAAAAATACCTTGTTTCATATGGTTTATCATCTTGTCACACTGATTTCTGTAATGCGCATCAGCATATATAGAAGATACTTGACATAGTAAATTTTCTGTAAACTTGTAGAACACAAAAATGTTTTGGCAATAACTTAGCAGTTTTTCTACTTCTGTTGTTAGGAGTACTTTGCACAGGTTATCTTGTGTAATACAAAGGATCATTTAAGTTTATTAATACATCATTTTCATAGCTTGCCATACAGCACTGGCATTATTTCTTATGCCAAGAAATAAAGTATTACCCAGGGATTCCTGAAAAGTAACAGGATGTTGAACAGAGTGATTTAGACTGCATTTAAGTGACTCATCTGCTTCTCATCATAATGAGTAGATTAAATCAGCCACCAGAAAACACAGTAACATTTCCAATTACAGCATGAGATTAAATGTAACAAAAACTTTTAAAACAAAACTAGAGAAAAATATAAAGGATGTAACACATCCTAAAGGAAAAGCAATTCCCTTTCTGTTTAAAACTTTCTCTACGCAATCCCATAGGGCATTTTGTAGAGCACCACTGATATAAAATCATCACTTAATTTTAAAAATCAACTACATGTAATTGTAAACAGACATTTACAGAAAATTAAAATGTTTTATCATGAGTTTAGTGGTGTTTAAAACCAACAGTGGAGGTCAGTGGAGTGCAAAATGCTGAAGAGGGCCTATTCACAAGCAAAAGCTTTTTTCCATTCTTATCCTGTTTGGGATAAAATATATATATATATATGGCACTGAAAGCAAACTATCAGCTTATTTACAAATACTCTCAGTACTCTCAGCATTTCATTTAATTCAGTGCTGGCTGTAGAGGTTTGGTGGTTTGGTTTTTTCAGATGATTATTTTTAGCATTACATGCTTTGATAAATAGAACACAGCACTATGCTGACCACTTCAGCTGACCAGAATTTAGTAAGTTTAGTTGCTGGAACTTAGGGCAGTGCTTTGTTTTGAACAATTCATCTCTTAAGAGTCACTGGTTACATGGCCTGCTGTTCCTAGTTCTTGTTGATTTAATATCACAAGAGTTCAGACAGGTTATTGCAAGATGTTCTCCCTTTTTTACAGGAAACTAGTTTTTCCTTCAATGCTTTTATGAAAGCTTATCATGATACCACCCATCCTGAAACTCCATATTAAGTCCACATCTTCAGCTGCACCATTAAAGGGCAAATAAAGTACTTAAATTATTAAAACATCCTTTATGTAATGCATTTCTAAACAGTAGTTTAGAGATTCTGTTTACAGCAGGACATTGAGAGTAACTGGTCAAGTACCTCTTTATCCACCTCAGACGTTTATGGAATATAATTACAGGACATGAGTTGCAAGAGATTCCAGCTTATACAGATTGGCAGTTACAGTACAACACTCATAGGTACAAATACAAGGACTGCATTGACACTGTCACAGAAAATACTCTAAAAGTGCTTCTCCAAATAGTTCCATGTATGGAATGCAAATACTGTACAGGTAAGAGACAGATTTTCTTCCATAAACTGTTTTTGTCAAACATTGGTTTCTATTTGCTTTTCATGTTCACAAGAGTTCGTCTGCTCCATGCGTTCACAGTCAGCGCTGACCTCGCTGGTGTCCATGCTACAGTCTGACTCACAGTCCGATTGGTCCATTCGCTCCAACGTGGTTTCTCCCTGGGGCACTCTGCTTCCATTTGGTGACAAAAGGAAATGTGCTTCCGAGTTCAGCACGCCAGCTTTGCCTGCACATGTAGCTTTTTCTTTGGCCTGGCGGATACAGTTAAGCCACTGTTGCTTGTTGAAGGAGTCATTGGCTTGGAGTGAGTGAGTCTGGCTTTGAGATCCATTTTTGAAGCTGACTCTGAAGAAGTTTTTGACTGAAAGAAACAATACATATCAAAACACTGAATGCTTTGGCTGAATAGATTTTATAACCAAAGAGTATATTTAAATATACTCT
>NW_009932473.1:0-26594 GCF_000696875.1 Nestor notabilis
CCAACCCTAACCATTCTATGATTCTATTCTGAACTGCTACAACTGCTCATGACAGAATCACTTTTCGTTACTGAGGTTATTGATTTTATCCTATGCATTCTTTTAACCACAGCAAAAACCCAAAGGCCCATGATTAATAAAATAGGATTCAGTATTTGATATCCTCTTTCCTTTGTGAATTTTATGTATACCCATAGTCCAAATGAACATCTATTCACCTTTCCAACTGTATTGAAAAAGCTACTTTTTGTTTATTGATTTATATCCATAAAATCTGCTGTCCTGCTTCTTTACTCATCTGCTTTTCCCATTTCCCATAAGTCTAATGTTTATCTTTTCCTTGCGCTGAAAGCTCTTAGGGAATATTTTGACTCCTATGCCAAATGAACAGTTTTATTCCTTCTCTATAGCTGCTGCTAAGTACATTGCCCAACTAAAAATTACACTGTTTTTAAGTTTTCTGCTTACTAATTTTTATGACTTGCAAAAGCAATTTTAATCTTGATTAAATGGACTGTGCTTAGATATAGTTAAGACACAATCACCTAGGACTGCCTGACTGATTAGGTGAGAAGAATTAGGGAAAGGAGCTGCTTGTTCACTTTGAATCTTTTCCTTTTCTATTAAGAATACTTTCAATACCTCATGAGCATCTAACTTTTCACAAAAATCAGAAAACAAGCCCTACTCCACACAAAAACCCAGCACAGATTTCTAGTAAACATGACAGGTAGTTAAAAGAAGTTAAAAGAAGTCTCAGAGCAAGTGTTCTCAAACAAAGTTTCCAACATCTTACCCACAAAAATTGGCAGTTCCACCATCCCTTTGTGGTGAAAGCCTTGAGCTTGGCTATAATTAATATAAATCAGGTACATTCCTAACAATTTTTTCCAGTCATCATTCACTACTTATCATACATTACTTGCTTTCCTGGGACTCTTTGGGTTCAGCACCATGCTCTAGTCCTGTTGTATGCCAGGGACAGACAGTGACTGGCAGCTATCACTGCAAATTATTATTCTTCAGCACTGCCTGCTCTTAAACTGGCCTGAGCACTCTCCTAACCACTGGAGATCTGAGAGAGCAGTACTGGAGCCCTGGACACAGCAGACACTACACTATAGCTTCATCAGGTGCAAAGGAATTGAACACCTTTGTGTGTATCAATACCATGAAAAAGGAAATATATGCATGCATAGAAGGTAAATGCTTATGGCATGTTTGCAAAGCTATAGAAACTGGTGAACATAAATAAAATAAAAAAAAAAAAGCCCAACACCCTAAATATAATATTATAGCTTCTTACTAGCAAGAATAGACCCAAAGCTTTTCCTCTCCATCCAGTACTTTACTGATAAGCTCATGCAAACTCTTCACAAACTGAGGATTGGAGATACAGTTCTACAAGATCCTACACCACTAGGTTACACACAGAGCTGATAAGCTGGATATTCATAATTCTCTTTATATCCCAAAACATTTGAGGAAGGCTATTCCAACCTCCTTTCCCATTCGTACAGATTTTCTATTAAAAAACCCCATTCAGAACTAATTGTAACTACTCATAGCTGTCTCTATTTAATATCAGGGCAGGTGATACCACTTATGTTGATGGTAACATTTCCAAAACTGGATGATAAAGTCAATAGTTTGGAGGTCTAATGAAATAACTACTCCTCTCCCTCTCATCTATTATCTTTCTCCTATTGCTTTGGAAATGTTGCTATCTCTTGAGCATGGCCCATGACAACTATTACCTGCCCAGACAGTAATCAGAGGATCTCAATGACTACTGCACTACCTGGTAAGTACTACTTAAACTGCTAAACCACAGCAAGACAGAATGCTCCTTATTGCTAGGCAGCACAACACTGAATTGCAGTCTGAAGCTGCTTCACACTGTAACCCCTACATGCTACAGAATGATGTAATGTGATTTCACACTTCATGCAATAGCATAACTGAGATTAAAATACACCATTCCCAACTGGCTTTTGCTTATTAGGAGAAAAAAATCACCCTGGAGTGATGACTGGTTTTGGGTCAAGCATTCCTACTCATGTCTCTGAGGGATATTATGTGATAATTGCTATACCACACTCATAAGACTGTTGCAACTCTTTGAGTCAAAGGAAGTGTTGCTTTTGCAGGGCTAGAAGAGACTCATCTGATGCAGAGAAGGTACAGAATTTGCAATGCACTTAAGCAGTAAGCACACATACTCAAACAGGTCAGAGGCTCTGCTATGTGAGGAGATGAAATGCCTACCAGAAAGCTTTGCTATTAGTAAATATAAATTAAAAAAATAATAATTGAAATTCTACTCCAGGTTAGATAGATATTTGTGGTGTTTCCAAACAAAATGGCTGGTTATATATGCACATTGGTCCAGAGTCATTTTACGCCATTATTTGTAAACATTTCTGGACATATTGGCAAAGTGGTGAATAGAAGTAAATGATTAGTATATGACCAAAAGCATCTTCATAGCAAAAAGAAAATGCAGGTCTTTCTTCTACTACTGTTTCAAGTGATCTCAAAGTTTGCCTACACACTACAGAAAAGTAATGTCTTCTGACTTCTGCATGCCCCTCAGGATATCTGTTGTGCTACAGACAGGAGGAGCTTTTTCTGGTGAGTATTTTCAGTCTCAAATCACTGATGCAACCAGACATTTGATAGTGCAGCAGTTCAAAAGCACATTCATTCCAATCAAGTAAAATATGCATTAATTAGTGATTATTAGTATTAATTACAGTACATTACAGAATGTTATCATTTTAGACCATGGTTAGTAGCAACACTACATTCTTTCTGTTTTGTTCATTTTAATTACTATTGTTGCAGCTTCAGAATTGAATGGTGCCCTTAGACACTGCACTGAGTAAAGGGTATTTTACTCACACATATATACATATATATACATATATACATGTATATATATGTAGATATGTATACACGTATATACATGTACATATATGTGAATACATATGTATATATGTGTGTATATATATATGTGTATATATATATAAACATATTACTCCATAAGCAGCCCTCAGAGGAACTACTAGTCAGGCGACACTCACACTTCCCCTTTAAAAGCCTGCTAGAAGCAGGGGAGCTGCTCAGGGCAGCACATATGAGGGCAGCTGCCTCGGCTTGAAACATCCTGCAGGTCCATCCCATTGGTTTGGACTGCGGTTGACGTGAACAAGGGGGAAGGATGCTCTTAGCTACCCTTTTAAGCTCCTCTCTGGGTACTTGCTTGTAAGTGTTTCTGTAACTCCCACCCACTGAGCAGTATTTTGTCATGTGTTACGCGGCTGTGCAGATTCCAGGAAGGAACTACAGTCCTCCACCTAACCCGTGTGGCTGAGCTAGGCACAAGACACATCAGCCTCCAGTTAATTAGTTATTATTACAAAGAACTTACAAATTTCCTTTTCCAGAGTGAAAACCGGCATCATGAACTGTACCATGAGACATACATGTTTATATAGACCCTGCTATAATAGTACAGCAGTGACTCACATCTGCTGGGATCTCTCCTGGTAGGCACCAGCACAGTAGCATCAGACACAGGAGTGCAGCTTACAGGCACAGATCCCATCCTGTTCCAGTGCCTGCTGTTTGAGTTACATTACTTTAAATATAAAACTGTCTTCTTCAAACAGTTTACAGATCATATCTAAAATGTTTCCCGTTTCATATCTAAAATAAATGTATAGATGCTTTCCTGAACCTCTTAAAAATAATCGCATATGTACTTCTGAAATATCCACAATTTCAGAACAGAAAAGTGCAGCCATCCCAAAATTAGACTTGCCTTTATTCCACAGCATCAGTAAAGGTGAATACCATGCAGCTTGTCACTTTACTGTTCTAGCTTTCCATTCAGTTCTTTACATGGCCAAAAACATTCATAAACCTGACTTTTCTTTTTTTTTCTTTTCTTTTTTTTTTTTTTTTTAATTCTTGGCTCTGAGTTTAATAAGTAATGTAAATTGGGCAAGCAGTGACCTTGAGCTGAGTTCCTCTGAGAGAAGCTGTGGCAGTGGCATATAGAAAGAAAAATTGGTCTTGGTCTAGGAGAAGGTACAATTTACAAGAAAATGAGGCATTTGGAGCCACTGTGAATGAGACCAGGTGTGATTGATCCAGCAGGATCCAACTGATCCAATATCATATTAGCAATGACAGGAACTCATGGAAATATCAAAAAACTTATCACAACTAAAATCAAATGACCTGTGGAAGCAGAAAGATTAATCAATAAGACTGATTCCCAAATAAAAGTCAGTGGATTTTTATGTGAGCTCTCCCTCATCTTTCTGCCTATTTGAATTCCTGATAAATTAAAATTGTGACCCAAAAGATAAGTGTCATACCTGCAGTGTCCAGAGTTGTTCCAGTGCTATCCTGAATTTAACTGATCCTTCTTATTTATTTTTTTTTCCCTGAAAAAAGAAACAAGGGGGGGCAAAAAAAAAAATACCTAAAAATGAATTGGAGCATGATTCTGAAAAAAGTCCAAACGGTTGGCTTGGGACACCCCACAAATTCTATGATGGGAAAAGAAGGGTCTTTTCATACTACCTATTTAATATCCCTTCATTCAGCAGGCAAGGACAGTCAGCAACATCATTAAGAAGTAGTAAGACAGCAGAGCAATGTCACAAGCTGTTATCAAGTATTTTTCATACCAGTCTGCAAAATAGACATAGGATCAACTTCAACCCAAAGATCATTGTGTTGTAGCAATGTCACAGGCCGTTTACAGAGCATTTTCATAACAGTAAGATTTCTTTCTTGATCTTCTCCACTAGTGCTATAGGGTCAGATAAAGAGTCCAAGATCTAGACTGAATATAACGACTGGGTTAACAGCAGCTGAGAACTATGTTTCAGAGTGCTGTATGAGATTTTCTGGCTTTTAACCGAGAGTATCTTAATCAATGGAGTTAGTGAAAACTCAGTATTTTCCATTTAGTTATCAGTTCCCCCTGACAGACTTTATTTGCGGTTGTAGTATTGATGATGCATCACACAGTCGCACCATGGCATTCCAATGGTGGTCACTTAAATCACTATTAGGTCTCACAGAAAATTATTTCTCTCGGAGTGGGGCATTGACATTTCCTTGTTAAAGACTCTCACCCTTAGGGGAATTTCTATCACCAGAGCTATTAACAGTGATCTGGATCTAAATACTGCACTGTATTATCTGCATCCAGATGGCATAAAAATGGAAATTTCTATAAGATTCAGTCTTGACCTTTGGATGAAAACCGTTCTTTCCTTAGTTACTGCCAGAGGTACTCTGAGGTGTTTTTCTTCAAGCATAAAAGCAAAATGGTGATTTATGATTAACATAAGAGAAAAATAGCTTGCCCATGAGTTTATGACAGGATAAGTCTATTTCTATTCCATCATTTTAATAAATCACAATGTTGCTACCTACTCATCCTTTCATGGGTAACATATCTGGGTGCTACTCCTGCACCTGTGTTTCATGCTCCTCTCCCTAGTTTTTCCTTTATACACACATATATATAAATTGTATAATGCATATTTCATGTGAGACATTCTATATATCCTACAGTTCTAAAACGCATATGCAGTAGTAAAGCTAACCCCTTTGTGGTTAAAATATTTTATCTTTGATTTAGAGGTAAAGCTTCTGTTGCATATTTAGAACAATTTCCTAAAAAGGTAAAACTTATCCTGCTTTGAAATGACAGCACAAAGTATACATGTCACTTCATTATTACTTCCATAGTCTTTTTTGAGGGTTAACCAGTAGCACACATTTTACAGCAGTTCTCTCGTCAGGTAAAACTGGCAAGCACCTCTTATGAATGCAGCTATGCCTTTCTTGTAACCCCCAGTCTTGCTGTCTCAGGCTGTGCTTTAATTTCCCTGGTGGGCTGAGTTGCAAGTGAATTTGGCTTGAAGGAGTGACTAAAAGAATATAAATATGAATAAGGTCATATTCTTTTGGTAAGTGGAGCCATCTGTTGCCACATCTAGAAAAATACGTGTTTGCATGGAAGTCTATTGATGATGTTACAAAACATCATTTTATCCACTTCCTTTGGTAACAGACAATACTATAATTCAGGTTTAATACATCCATTGTCTGAATTGGATTTGGAAGGGGATAGAGTTTTTTTGGATGGAAGAGTGGGATCCTTGCATATTGCTTTGCTTCATGAGCCTGTTCCAGCTCCCACTGAAATTTCTACAAGTCTTTTTATATGTTTCAGCAGATGTACTTCAGCCCAAATTAGGATACAAAATTGTGTTCCATTACAACAAAAACTCCTATTAAGCGTATTCAACAGGATTTTGCCTTTCAAAAAGACTATAAGGTCAGTCTTATGCTGATGTTGCCACTATTGCAGCTATATTGAAGTTGTGTGTAGCCATTAGCCATACCTATAGGCACCAAACAAAAATCAGCATGCACCACTGTACAAATTTTGAAACTCTTACTCAAGATAAATCTAACAATTTCCATTCATTTTTTGGGTAAGGTAACCATCTGGTTTTTTGCAATTTATCCTTAGCAAAATAATAAAGCACATGCTAAAATCTTGAAGCCTATTCTTAGAGTTAAATATTTAATTTTACCTTGTTGGATAAAATACGCATGCTTTAATATTTTGTTGAAGTCACAGATCAGGAGACAGAGATCATTGAACTAAAGAAATTAACATGCTTTTATTACGCACATACCTGGCACAGGTAACTGTATTGAAAATCTTAATAATAACCACTGTACAATGAAATTACTTTTTGGTTGTTTTTTTTTTTTGTTTTGTTTTTGTTTTTTTTTTCTTTTGCAGCCATTGCAAATCTCCATTTACTATAGGAAATTCAAATGTGTATGGCCTGTTGTATTTGAACATCTTTTCATTTTACTGGGGAGAAGCATATGAATTCAGTTAAATGTATTTAGGCCATTTATCTAGTTAATGGGATTCTCAAAGATCATTTGGTGTATGTGATAATATATAATCAATGTAGCCTGCAAGAGCCAGTCAAAGCTTTATACATTACAATCCAGGAGGTCACAGGGATATGCAAGTGTTCATTTGATTTGGTTTAGCTTTTAATGATATACATCAGTACATCAGCGCAGAGTTATCTTGAAGCTGACTTCACAAGAAAATGTTGTTTTCAGAGTACTGAAAATAACACCAATGACTTGTGTTAGATTCAGGAGTTGCAGTGTTTAAGTAAAACTTGGTTTAATGAGCAAGTTGGATAAGAAATTGAAACAAGCCACACACTTACTAGGAACAATGCATCATATTTAGTATGCACCTTTTCAGAAATGTAGACACAACAGAGTTTCAAAACACTGTGAGAACTCTTATCTCCTCTTTTAGAAATAGGGGAAGGAGGCATTAAGAGAGCTTATGTCAACTCTTTCAATCTCATATGAAGAGTTAATAATCTGGAGATTTACTATTAAACTCAAGACTATGTTATTTACTAAGTGATTCTTGCAAGAACTAGCCAATTTTTCCCAGCAGGGCTACAGTTACACAATGGGTTACTTAAGCTGACCTGTTTAAACACCTCAGCCTTGTTCCTTTCCTCTTTATTTTCATGGCACTATTTTAGAGCCTCGCGCACACTCAACACTCAAAAAACCAAAAACCAACCAACCAACTAAACAAAAAAACCAAACCCAAAAAAAACGAAATAAAAAAAAAAATCAAACCAAAAGTGCCTTTTATAAAGTCAGATTTTTGGTAGAACAGAAATAGTCAGAAATGAACTATGTAACAGATTACAAATCCAGACAATACGTTCTGCTGGACCACATGAAATAATGACATTTGCCAAAAGGGTCGAGTAGACTGATGTAGTGTCAAGCTCATTAATGTTGGAGTAGCACTGAAGATAGATATTGTCATGTTTAACATTGTATTAGCAGCATCCATTATTCAATAAATTATTAAATTAATAGACAGATGGTGACAATGGGCATATGTCCTCATTTAATTAATTAATGAGAAAATTCAACTTATGGTCTTCTTATGTCTATAGATTTAATAATTTATAGAATAATAATTTATTGATTTCCCACTATTTCTACAGGAGATAGAATTCTATTTCAATAACCATCCATTCTTGTCGGAAGCTGTTATTACCAGGCATTCCGGTGGCTATACATGCACTAATTGCAAGATAGACTAATCCTTCTGCAACTCCATTCTAAAAGCTGGCACTGGAATGCATTATAAAAAACACCAAAGCAAAAAAAAAAAAAAAACCAACAAAAAAAAAAAAACCCAAAAAACAACAAAACCCAAAAGAAAGAAAGAAAAAAAGAAAGAAAGAAACACAGAAATAGCCTTACAGCAGCACAGTCACAAAATTGACCTCTAAGGAAATGAATGGATGAAGGGAGGAAACGGTGTTGTGTTCCATTAGTTTGAATAGAACTCATTTAGCTCTTGTTGATTAATTGAGATTTTCTAATTGAATAAAATGCAGATTTTAAAAAAAAAATCATTATTGAAAATAGAATAAAAGTTCTTTTCTAATTAAAAATATTCTTCTTTTCAATCCTGTGGCTTACATTGCAATATATTTTGATATGGCATCAAATAAGCAAATTGGGAAATACTCAGTGCAATTATTTATCTATAATAGCCATTTTCCTACTTCTGAATTTTATTATTCAAGTTAAGTTCTCTCAAGACAAATGACACCTCTCCCATCTTTCTCTTTACAGAGAAATCTGAAAAGCTGGTTAAAATTTATGCTTTTAATTTAATTACACATTTTGGCTGAACTGTTTTGGGGTGTATAAGGTGATAAGGTTTTGCTGGTTGCCAGTTTCAGTCTACTTGTATGAATCTCTAAGGACAAAATGGGCTGGAGAAATAAATGAAAAGCTTGGTTTACTGTCCAAAGATACATTACATCCAGAAATAACATTCAAAGCACGTCTCTGAAGTGAAGTTTCCCAAGAAAGAGGATCCCAAGTAATTTTGAAACTTTAAAAAGCAGAAAAAAATTGTTTCTCCAAAGAAAGAGGGAAGGATCAGTGCCATATAATATTTGGGGGACAGGTGTAGGACTAACAAAGGAAAAGAAGCATGGCATGGCTAAGGGATATACTGAACAAGACGTAGTTTAGATGGACCATTTTTATGATTCCCCTTGAAGTGGTTAATGAAAACATTGGTGGAATTTATAATGAACTTTGGTCCTGGCCTAAATAATTTAGAGTGTGGTCTATTAAGAGACAGACTTATGTGTTAAGCAATGCAGGCCAGTTAGAAAGCAGCCAACAACAGCAGAAGCACCTTTATTGTGTTTCTCTTCATTGCAACTCATTTCTGAACAACAAATGCTGCTAAAGCTGAAGTAAATTACAGAAAGCTCAGCAAATACAGTTATTAAAAGCTTGACAGTAGAACCGAAACTCTCCAGAAGCATGGAAGGCATGTGAAAAAGATTTAAATGCTGCTTTTCTCTTTGTCTGCAAGCAGTGGGTGAAACCAGGGGAAAAAAAAAAAAAAAAAGGAGTGGTGTTATTTTGACAATAGTTGACTCTGAAGCACTTGATGATTTTAATAGTTCCCAGTTAACTTGGCAGAAGAAGCTGTATTGAACCTATATTACAGAAATTTGAAGAGAACTGCATTCCATGTAAAAGGAAAGGTGAGAGACACATGTTTTTGTATGAAAATACAAAGAGTACAAAAGCCTATCTTGCAATTTTTCAGGTTTTAACTGAGTTCTTTGTAAGAAAACAGATGGATCTGGAACAAAAACCCTGTGCTGGAAGACCCAGAATCAGGTTTTGGCAGTCCCAACTGAAATTAGTTTTGTAATAGCAGACATTTAAAATGAACTGAAGTTTCTGTATTAGTCTAGTCAAAGTGCTGTGACACAATGTTTTGACAGTGTCATAGTGATGGAGAACTCGAAATAGTACCGGAAAACATCCTAAGAAAGAAAGACATTGAAAGCTTTTGCCAAAAAAGTCAGCTTTTGTCAAATAAACTCTCTCCCATGGCCTATGAACAGCAATCAGTGGCAAACAACAGAAGCCAAGTCAATGCATGTAGAGGAGAAAAAAAAATCTACCATACAACAACTGCAGTAAATCATAAAGCTTTTCAAGTTGTTGAGAAATAATACAGTATGCTAACATTGGACCAAGTGGACAAGATAACTGGGGACTTCTAATTCAAGAGTTGTTCACAGGAGCAAAGAAAATGGTTCAGTAGAAGATGAATAACAAATAATGTCTCTGTTAATTTTAAATCAAGAAGGGTTTCCAATGTGATTCATGTAGCAAATGAAAAAGTGTTTGTAAAAGCTACAGGTAGGAAGGAATGAGCATGTAGAAGAGGGAGATGATCTTATCTCCATGAATAGTAGGTGAAGAAAGCAGAAGGGACTGTAAGAAGCACCATCCCACTCCCCTAGACAAAACCAGAAATAAATATATCCAATATTTGGCTAAGCAGTAGCATCTCAACAGAGGAGTTAAGCACTACTGGGGAGACTGTCCCAAACCCATGAGAACTTTAAGGTCCTATTTGTAATAACTGGAAAGCCCTCTGCAGAACAGAGGACAGAGATTTCCCAGCTTTCCAGGTCACTAGGAAAATTCATTTATATTGAAACTCCCAAATAAGGGGGAAAGGAGTTAAACATTTGATCACACAGTGGCTCAACAGCTTCCCCCTCAGAGTCCATCAAAAATTTTACTGCTTTTTATTTAGTAGGCATGACTTTATTGAGAGGCCACCAACTTCTATTGAAAGGTACACGGAAGAAATCATGCTAAGTTTAGAAGGATATGAATTGAATTTGCAAGCAGTTTGTGTTAGGCAAAAGATCAGTAACATTGGTAGCACCACAAAAAAAACAAATGCAACTGATGAAAAAATGAAAAAAGTAGGTGTCGGCTTGTTGCTAGTGTTGATTGAGAAAAAACCCAACACCCCACCCCCATAGCCCCCAACTCCTCCATCCTCAAAGGAAAAAAAAAGCAGCAAAACTGAAAAACAGGCAAAAAGAAAAATAAAGGAAAAAAAGAAAAAAAAAAAGCGAAACCAGCTATCTAAATAAAGAGCTCAGGATTTTCCTTGGAGTAGTACTGTTCCTCTGTACAGATAAAGAAATAATTGTACATCTCAGATCTACTTTCACTATTATTGCTACAGTTTAATGACATGAATTTATGCAGAATGAAGGTTTAGACATGTCACCACAGCTATCCATCATTACCCATCTGAAGTACTGACAGAAAGCAGTTTCAAAACATATGAGAGTTCTATAAAAAGGTTGCAGAAGGCAAACTCTACCACATATTTAGGTCACACAGAGCAATAATAAAATGATGGTTGGCCTTTGCTGACATCCTCTTCTCCAAAATGGCTTGTGTTAGATGTTCACATCACAGTCCCTGAAGATATGAAATAGAAAATACCTAGAAAAAAATCCCAGTTGGATTTGGGTCCCAGAAATGGCCACAGCATTCTCAGCTACTGTGTAAAGAGTAATGGTCAAAAACACAAGTGGAAGTAAAAAAGAAAGCCTCTGGGAGCTGTGATATTTTCATCCCAGCCCTACAGTAGCAAAAAGACATTTTTTTTCCAAATTCCAATAACAGACAAAAATGGACAAAAAACTGACTTGTCCTATGCAAACAGCAACCACAGCAAGCTGGGCCAGCTGAATTCCAGAATAGTCTTAATGCTTCTTGACAGTACAGTAGGTAGTATTTTTAGAGAGACTCACAAGCCTGTGAAAACACACAGAATCTCAGAAAATAATCAGACTTTCATCATGAGTTTGCTGAATACAAAAGTTAAAAGCATTAGAAATTCTATATCATGTTGTGTTTGGCAGGGAAAAGAAAACTCACATTTTTAGGAACATGCTACTTAGAAAGACTCATGTGCAGACCCAGGTGACACCACAACGCATGGCGAAAAGCTGATGTGAATAAAGCTGGCTTCTGAGACAGCCACCAGCAGAGCTTTGGGCTCCATTTCAGGAAAATAAAGTACCATTTACCTCTGGTGAAGAAACCACTTAAAGACATGCTTAATAAGTGATTAGTTCTAATGACTTTACATCAGCTTAAAGCAAGATTTAAATAATTTCTAGCTTCAGAATAGAAAAAAACCCCCAACCTAGCAAAAACCTTTATATGTGCACTGCACCATACATGTTCAAGTAGCATTTACAGCAGCTGTCTCACTCCCTTTAACAGTTGTAAATGTACACACTAGTTGATAGAGGTGGTTATTATTGCTTCTTTCTTATTTTTCCATGTGTTTTGGTTTTGAGGGGTTTTTTTGGGTGGTTTTTTTTTGTTCACTGCGGGACACACGAATTGTGAGTTTTAAGGAAAAAGAAACATGCTCAGAAATGTTTAAAGGACATTAAAATAGGTTTAAGTGTGTAACACTAATCCTTACCAAATTAAAACCTTGTTACTTAAAGCTGTTAGCAATAACATGAAAAAACCATACACTAGTTATGAAATATTCAGCAAGGGGCTTTTTAAGAAAAAAAGCTAATAATAAACCCCAAATTAATTAACTTTCCTTGTAAGTAGTAGTGTACCTCCTGTATTATTGAGTATGCTGTAATGTGTATGTGTAATGTGGCACAGCTGTAAAATATTTAAAGTGTTTTTCACTAATTTTAGTTTGGTAAAACTGCAAGATTTCTGATAATTCTAGCATTGTGAACATTATGGGGTAATACCCTGACAGACATTTGGAAAGGACCATCATACAGTTATCAGAAAGTTTTCTTCTCTTCATGAAGAGAAGGGTAAAATTTCCAAAGGTGCCTGTACTAGTTGATATCAGAAGTATAAATCCTGCTTTGAAAAGTAGGTTAGTTGCTAATAAGGTTAAGGTTATAGTGATACTCAAAATCTTCTTTCATGACCAACAAACTCACATTACACTTTCTCTTAACTCCATTGCCATGTTAGTGGTCAACCCCTTCTGCATGTCTCAAGTAACAGTTCTATGGCAGATTCAGCAGAGAAGTTCACACACACAAGCCTCAGCAACTCCTGTGAGCTCATCCATTTGAATACTAACTCAATTTTCAGTCTTGGTTTAAGCCAAGAAACCACTGAAGAAAGCAGTATACATCCCTTGCTCCAGCTATATGGGATACTGACCTTCAGTAGAAGAGTATCAACAAGCAGCTGGAGGGCAGCAATGACTTAAACAGCCATAGCAAGGTTTACCTTAAATTTCTGCACTGCTTTCACCATGCCACGATTGCTTTACCAGCAAAAGAATGGCAATAGATGTTCTTGGTGTGGATGCCAGTTTAGTGACCAGTCTGTCACTAAAATCCTCCCTCCTAGTAACTACAGAAGAATAGAGAAGTACAAATATTGCTAAACCAGGATAAAGGTATATGACCTTTGTTGTGTGAGTGTAAACAGGAAGAACAAGCTCTTGCTGAACACCACAACTTCCTATCAATGCAAGGGCATACACATTGGGTAAAAGAAAGGTTAATCTCAGATGATTTTCAATATTGGTCTCAGTTACTTCGTACAAAGTGAAAGAATCTCTCCACCAGCTGCACTGCACATACTCTGAGAGATGCTTCTCAGACAAAATCTAGCAGAAGATATGGGCAACTTTTACGAAACAAGAAATGTGTTTAACTGAATGTTTTTCAAGCAGATGTGGCAAATAACTGAATTTTGTTTGGGTATCACAGCATTATAATCCAGCTCCTAGTTTGAAAAAGCAATCTGAAACAAACACAGTGCACCACTATTGTTTTCTGACTGTTCAAGAACACATAACATCATAAATTTCAACCAGTACTGATCTTAATAACTTCTTCTATTTCTTCTGTTACAACGACAATGCTTATAGTATAGGTCTAATTTCTGCCTGAAACCTGACTTTTTTTTCCCCTCCCCCTAAAATAAAAGAAGGAAACAGGTCTAATTACCTGAACTGTGGCTGTATTCAGTTCCCAATCAGAATTTAGCTTAAGAATTTAGACAGGAAAGATCATGAAGGCAACAAACATGAGTATAAACTTCAGAGATGTATAGTGGAGCTCACTCAGAACTAGAAGAACAGAGTTCTGCAGAGAAGAAATTAACTGTATGCAAAATGAGGTGTTCCTACATGAGCTGCATGGTGTAGAGCGGACAGTATTGGTCATTATTGGTCCTTCCAGAAGCCTGGGGGACATTCATACTCTTCGAAGGGATTCATATTCAGTCACTCAAGAAAACACACAGTAGCCACCCTGTAATAACCTGAAGATGGAGGAATAAGATATTTGACAGGTAAGACCAGAACATGTCAGGAACATAACAAAGGTGATGAGAACTGTAAAAAGGATCTAATAGACTTGTAAAGTACAGAATACCTAGAAGAGAAAATCCCTAAGTAGAATTTGAAGTTCTTTTACTTCCTCTACATCTTTAAAATATAAAATTTTAAAAGAATTTGGACATGTCATGTAATTGATAGCTCAGGATCAGTGAATTAAGCAGAGAATCTTCCTACTCACACAGCTGGTCACTAGCACTGTCAACAGTTCAGGCCACTCCAGGCTGAACAAAATGAAAAACATCCAGCTATTTTAAATGTATCCTGCATTTGCTAGCTACGACAGAAACAATACATATGTAATGTAAACCCTGGATGGCACAGACACGAAACCCGATGCAACATACCATGACATGCCGTTGCCAAAACATGAAAAAGGCCTTTCTAAAGAAAATCATGATTAAGGAACATGAGTCACCTGCAGGAAGCCACACACAGAATGGTTTAAGACAGGCATGTGATGACTGCTGAAATCTCTCCACAAACAATTATGAAGGATTAGCTACAGAATTGTTATTCTGTTTGCAGGTAAACGTTTTAGGCTTTGAAGACACTAGGACTTCCACAATGTATTATTATCCCAGTAATGTAACTATTAAATTCAAATGACCTATTGCTGTTACTAGGAAATACGATATAGATTCAGTTTAGTTTATATCCATACATTCAGTCTAGAAACAAACAAATTGAGCCTTTATTAAGAGGTAGGGGGACAAAGACTGAATAAAACTGTGAAATTTGGTTTGGATGATGCACGCAGAATGTTTATAAAATCCTGATTTATTTACATATCTCTCTGCATTTATATATACACACAGGCATAGGGTAGCATCAAAAGTAACTGAATGACTGAAGAAAAAACTATGAAGAAATAGCTGTGAAATATTTGAAAAAAAAAAAAGAGTCTTTACTCAGGGATCCCATTCAGTCTCCATACCTTCACTTTCCAAACTTCAATTACGTGCTGTTGATCTCACACAACAAAGTGAGCAGCAGGTGGTCAGGTTTCCAAATCATGATTTATCCATCCATTCCACCCATTTTTGCCTCCGCAGTATCTGTCTTGCCCATCCTGCAGACTCTCACTTTCAAGAGACATCGAAGACATAAAGCTACCAAGGTTTAAGAATTATCCCTTCACTACTCTACTCACGGAGATACGGTGCTTTAAGCTAATTTACACAAGCTAGTGCAAAACTCTTTATTTTGCATGAAAAAGAATGAAAATCAATAATGCTAGTTACTGCTTCTTAGACCATGTGCATGATGTCCTAAAAATGTCTTTACCTGATTTATGATGATAGAAACCTTTCATATCACCAATTCAAGATGCTGTAATTAGCTACAGAAAGAAAGAGAGGCTGTAGGTTGGGTATTTCTAGGTCTGAGATTCCCTTGGACTATTATCTCCAAAAAACTGAATAGGAGGAGTGTAGAGTTGAAGCAGGACTTTGCTGTCCCTCTTATTAATTGGACCACTGTTCAAATAACTTGAAAATTGTTGCTTGTAGTTTAAAGTGGACATTCAAATATGACACTTTTTTTTTAATCAAAAATATACTTGCAGTGGAGAAAGACATCAAAACACAGAGTGCTGGACAGAGTTGACTAGGGTAGTAGAATCTGTCCTACTCATCAGTGATTGAGAATGACGGAGGCAGGATCCTGAGGTGGTCAGATTGTTGGCCTTACAAAATACAGACTCTGGCAGCATTACAAGCAAAATGACCATTGAAAGAACATTAATAATTTTATCTTTTGCTGCTTCTAACTCAGCAGAATACACAGAGAGCCAAAACCAAACCAATGACCAGCAAGAAAGTCAGAGAATACATTGGATCTGAGCAGATGACCACAGTTTTAACGGTGTGGCAGAGACACTTCCCCACTCTTAGAAAAGCTGCTGGATGCTCAGAGTAACCTAGTCTCAGAGACAAACCATTGCTATGAAGAAACATTTAAGCCCACCCTAGACCTTGTATAAAAGAGAAACCAATAAAATCAACCTTAACAGTTCCAGAATCAGTGCAGTAAAGTTCTGTTATTCTTTCCAAACAATTCTTTTTATACCCACATATTGCTTCCCAAGTCAATCTTATTCAGAATACACCACCTCTGTCTTTATACACTCCTAGACCTATAATTTGCGTGCTCTAAGGTTCCTAGTCTGTTCTTGGAGCAGAGGTTAATTTTCCTGAGAGGCTTAGCTTTTATTCCTGTTTAATTTTGCTTAAGAAAGTTGTTCATTTCACAGAAGTGTTACATGAAACTGCTTTGAAATCAAGTGGTGATGCTCAGAGCACATTACATTTGACCTATCGAAAAATCTGTAGGAATAAAAAAAAAAAAAATCTAAAAGAAAAAAGCTTATGTATTTTGTATTTTTGCTTTCTAGGCCAGCAGTGCTCAAAATGTCAAAACTTATTGCTGTCTTGGTTTCAGCTGGGATAGAGTTAATTTTCTTCCTGGTGGCTGGTACAGTGCTGTGTTCGGTATTTAGTATGAGGATGCTGTTGATGACACACTGATGTTTTAAATTTATTCATAGTAACTTGCAGGAGGCTATGTTTTGGACATGTGATGAAAACAGCGTTGATAACACAGGGATGTTTTGGTTACTGCTGAGCAGTGCTCACACAAAGCCAAGGCCTTCTCTGTTCCTCACCAGCAAGCAGGCTGGGAGTGCACAAGAAGATGGGAGGGGACACAGCTGGGACAGCTGACCCCAAGTGACAACAGGGATATTCCACACCATATGGCATCATGTACAGTGTGGGGAAAGCTGGCCAGGGGCCACTGCTTGGGAGTTGTCTGGGCATCGGTCATTAGCGTGGTTAGCAATTGCATTGCACATCACTTGTTTTGCTATTTTAGTTCTTTCATCATCATCATTATTATTTTCCCTTCCTTTTCTGTCCTATTGAACTGTCTTTATCTCAACCCATGAATTTTATTTTGTTTTTTCCTGATTCTTTTCCCCATCCCACTGGGAAAGGGGGTAAGCAAATGCCTTTGTCATGTTTAGCTGCCTGCTGGGTTAAACCATGACAATTGGTTATTGCTACAGAAGCACAGAAAAGATGATACATAACGTATCTAAGTAAAGCCTTACTGATTTTTGCAAACATAAATAGATGCAGCATTACAAGCAGCTTTTTTTTTTTTTTTTTAGCTCATTTCCCTAAATATGTACATAGTATAAAGAACCCAGCTTATGAGTATAATGTTCACAAATATCAGTGGTTCATTTAGTTAGCAGGTGGCTATTGCTCTGATCTGTGGATCCTGGGGCAGTACATATTAATCATTCTGAATCTGAGTAAGGCAGGACAAGATACTAGTTTAGTACAAACCAGGGCTAAATTCACATAGCTTGTTCTGAAGGTATTAGCTGGATAAAAAAGTTCTCATATTTTGTTTCATTTTGGAGATTATGGTTGTCTAATTTAGCTGAGTGATTGGCAGCATAAAGCATCAAATAGCACATGAGTAAAAAGGAAGGTGAAGGCATACTTTTTAATTAAGCCCCTGAGCATTGTGTAGCAAGGATGTCACCAACCAGCCAGACCAGACTGGCCAAGAGGAAAATGCCATGTAGTAAGAAAGCCAACTGGCTTGCTCATCTGCTGCAGACAGGGTCTACTTCTGAAGGGATATTACTGGACTAGCAAAGGAACAGACCTGAGCCAATTGGGTACTATTTATGGAGCTGAATGGGAGACAGCAAACCACTATGAACCAGTTTCCTGAGTTGCTTGCAGACTTAGGAGAACTTTCACTTCATCCTCTACTTCCACAAGGAGGAAGGCTGCAACATTGTTTTAGTACGTAATACGCAGAGATACTGACATGCCAAACGTGTCCAAAGGCCTTATCTGAGGTGATTACTGTAGCTAACCTTTCACCCTTGCCTAGGCTTAAAGACCCCCAAAATGTGTGTTAGTTTAGCTACTAAACTGATAACTTGTAAAAAGGCAGCTTATAAAAATTTGTAATAGAATATAGAAGACACATGTATATATTTGTATTTAACAGGATCTACTATGAACATAGCTCTTCAAAATCTTTTAAATCTATATAAAATCACATGAAAGCTCTTAAAATATATTACCTTTACTCACATAATATATGGATAAGAGAGTAAAGAGCAATAATATCCAGATAAACTGATACAGAAACAGCTGACTGGCAAGTTCACACCTGGTTTCTTGAATTCTTTGCACTGGGGTTGAAATCCCTAGCTACCTGATAGAGGATAGAGAGAGAGATGAGGTTGCAGCTCACAAGGCACAAGTTCACAGGTTTCTATTCTCTTTCACTAGAGGAAAAACATTACCATCATAATGGGTGTTAGAAAGATTCTCACTATCAGAGAGTACAACCTGAGATACAATCAGTATAAACCCAAGCTCCCTATATATTTGAACCTGAGATGTATTTTGGCATTGGAAGATAGCCAGTGAATTTTGGAATATGGTTTAAGGGATTTATGCAAAATGATTTCTCATGGGAGACAGTTCATCTGTGGAGTAAATGCAATGTAGACAAAACTCAAGCATTTTATTTTCCTCTTTCTGTATCTGCAGGGACATATAGTACAAGGGAAACAGAGACAAAATGCTGAGGGGAGGGTAAGAAATAAATACAACCAAAATTGCTAGGGCATCTGATGAATGGCCCTCCTCCCACCCCTGGAAAGCAGAAGTGGTCCCAAACTCCATCTGAACTAAATCACATGAGATTCATTATTCCATCTGAAGCACAAAGCATGTGTTAGCACTAAATAATTTCTATAAAATCTCAAATACATAATTCATTCTATATGACCTCCTCCCCTGGAGATTTTTATTTCATTAATGAAAAACAAAACACTTGTTAAAAAAAAAAAAAAAAAAAATTTACACTGTTCAGCATTTCCACTTAAAAAATGCCTTGATCTTAAAGGCAGCAGCCTCATCAGTTTAATGATGTTTGTTGATTACTTTCCATTAAAATGGACCAAAAAATATGGCTTTGAAAGTGGCAATTTAACCTTTGAATTAAAATACACCTTTTTTCCCCCTGTCTTGCTCTCTCTATTCCCTCTCCTTTTAGATATTTATTATGCAACTCATTTCTGCTCTGCTCTGAAAGCTTTTATTGAGGAACAATCTGGTAAAAAGCAAACCCTGGTTTCAATCCCAACAGGAAGAAGCACAGCAGCATGAGGGGATAGGTGACAAATGATCCCACTGCCTCAGCTCTCCATCTTTTGTGTACACACAGTGATCAGAAGGGAAGACCATCACAATAGTTTCTAAACCGAAGAGAGGTTGTTAGCGCTGCATTTTGGACCTCTGCTGCTTCTGTAGACCAGTTGTCCTTATGGCAACCATTTCCACCGGAGACAAGCAGCTCGGTACTGCTCTCTGCTGCTTGTCTCGGCTTTTGCAGCAGCAGTTTTAACACTCGTTGGAAAGAGACAATCCGAGAGGTGGGGGGAAAGAAACAGAAGAGGCTGATCACTTCAAGTGCTTCATTCTATCGTTAAACTCAATTCCAGCCTGCTTTCCGTTCTCTCCTTCTCCCACGCTTACATAAGACTTGCTTTCTGAACTATATCCCCTTTGAATTTTAGAGAGGAAAACCCCCTCTATTTTTCCAAGTTCGGTGCCTGACCTCACGTGAAGTTCAAACTATCTTGCATTCACCTTTTCAAAGAAGAATGCACACTACAAAGAATGTCACTTCCACACATTCATGCAATGTGTCTGACTGCAAAAACTCATGCTGTTTTTAAAGCAAATGAAAATACTAGGGGAATGGGCTGTGAGGGGAACAACAGCTCCCTAAAAAGCAGGGAATATTTGTAAACAAAGCTGGAAAACACAGCTGGCTCATTTAGGTGTTATTTAGCTGTTTTAGCTAAATAACCTGGGGCTCTGTTAGCCACTGTGGTCTAAGAAGATATTAAAGAAGCTGCATTCAGTCTTGCAGTAGGTCTGGAAATACAACCAGACAACTGCCCGTATACAGCAATGATACAAGAGGAGATAGCACAGAACTCTTGGTCTCATCTTACCTACTACTTGGGAAACTACCATGGCAGAACTGGCAAAGCTGCTTAGCCCCACTTCAAAAATCTCTAAACAACCTATCTTGTCTGAAGCAGTAGTTAAGACAGCACATGGTATATAGCCACAAAGAGCAAAAGAATGGAAGCTAGTGACTTGCCTACTAATAGAGGTCTGTGGCTTTAGGAGGCACCAGTAGAAAACTTAGATCAAATGCCCTGGCTACCACGGAAGTAGGCAGTTCAGCTGTTAAGTGATTTACAGCTATTAACAACACACAAGAGTACAATATGCTGGAAACTGTTATTGAGTGAACATGTGAGAAAGGGTTTTGAAAATGAGACATATGCATGTTGAGCCTAATATGCTTTAATAGCAAGTGTCAGAAAATGTCAAGAAGGTTGCTGAATATTGCAGGTCATCCCTTTCCTCTAGACATATCCATTCTGAAGTATTCCTGTCAGCGGTATCAGAACTGCCTCAGCTAGAAGGAAGACAGTCCCAATAATGCAGTAGTTTGTACATCCTCTCCAGTGTTCGTCCAAAGGAGCGTGATCACGTTAGCCAGGGAGCTGCAGGCAACTAAGACATCAGGGCATTTGCTGGCCATAACAGGAGGCTAAAAACTCGGGTAGGGAGGATCATTTTGAAGCAATCAGACTTAAAACCTCTATTTGATCTTTATGAAATCCCTGCCTGTGAAATAGGGACATCATGTTTTTCTTCTACTCAGAACATACAACCTCATTAAAGTGGGACTCACACAAGAACACACAAGTTAATTATAACAGGAATCATACAACTGTGCAACACTTGCTACCACATATGGCTTGCTGGCTGCAGTCAGTCCTTGCTGAGACTTCCAAATCCCAGTAAAATGCAAACAGCAAGCAACAGTAAACTGAGAAACACTCCTTCCCAAATGACTGCATTCTGCTAAGAAAGCAAAAACCCAAAAAAAGTACCACTACATTTTAGGCTGAGAGTCTGTGATGTCAAGGATTTAAGACTTAGTAAATACTTCACAAGTAGTACTGGATTTATATCCTTATCATGCAAGGATAATGCAACAATGATAGACTAGGACAGATTGGATTTCTCAGGTAGTTTTGTATTTTGCACTGATGCAGGTTTCAGCTCAAGTACCTGAGACACTTCCACTTTGTTCTGGTGGAGCTGGATTAGTCTCACATACTGATTTTGAATTCTACTTCCAGCTTTCCGGTTGTTATTACAAGTGGCTATGAAATGTGCTTTCTGGACGTGAGTGGATACAGCCTAGTCCATTCAATTCCTATTGATAGGCAACTTTTATTGCTTCAGTGCTTAGGGAATGAAGAGGATCTTGTTATTGTTTTAATTTTGCACCTAGTACCAAAGTTGGTATTTCCACACTTATAACAAGAACAAAATAACACCAAGAAAATTAAGACATGCTGCAAAGGGACAGCTGTTTGGCTTTAATTTAGACATGCTGGTTTTATCATCAGTCTAACTGGAAAACTAAATATTATAGGAAAGCCATCAACCATGGTTCCTATTATGCAGCAATAGGTAATCTTTCTAACAACAGAGGCACTGTTCAGTATCTCAGTGATAGTGTTCAGATGCTGGTGTCCCACCATTCTGCCTTAGTATGAAAAATGACTCATCACCTTTGAATTCACATCACTTAAAGCCAGCAGAAGTTTAGCATTACTCTACCAGGGGCAAATGCTTAAATAAATCACATGTCAAGGAAAATGCAGGAGAAAATGTTAAGCCCTTGATTTTATTTGCAGCATAACTATCCAGACCTCCAGAGAAAGTAGTTTTGTAGAATCCAGGACTGGTAAAGCTGGGCTGAACAGGAGATCAGTCTGAAATAGTTTGGAGATCACCAGCTTCCCTGTGGGAACCTTCATCCAGATGAAGCAGACATGTAATGGCAGGGTCAACAATAAAAATTATTAGAGAGAGTGATTAATTTCCTCTTTTTCCTTTTTAGTACCATCTGGCGGCATGAATACAAAACTAGAAGCAAAAAAATGCAGTTGTGTTTAGCTTGACAAAAGCTGGCTAACAAGGACTGTTTTCAGCTAGACAGAGAGCTGCAAGCATCTATCTTACACTAACTCTGAAACCACAAGGAACCCCCAGATTTCTTCCTGTCAAACAGCCCATATGGCACCCTGGTGAATGACTTTAAACAGCAAGCCACTGAATGATTAAGAACTTGTAAAACAGTCCACATAGTCTGTGGGGTTTGTATAAACTGCCTCCATTTATTTCTAACACATTACAAATAGCCCAGTTGTTGAGCGTTGAAAACGATGTTTATAGAAGAAGCAAAACTCAGAAAGTAAACAGGGTATCCCACAGACAACTTTTAGAACCACATCCAAAAGATTGCAGAGACCGGTCTTTATTCTTTCCTGTAATGCTGGCCCCACACAAGCCACCTCACTCTCCTAAAGCTGCACATGTATCCATACATAGGAACTGCAATGTATCTTTCTTTTGTAAAGCCCTCCAAGATCTGCAGGTGAAAGCTGGATGCTGGATCCATTAGGCAACAAGAACAAAGACCTCTCCTCACAGAAAAGTCCATGCTGGCCTAAATTTCACGTCAGGTGAACTGGGCTCTGAGCATTGCCCTGTTGGTCTGTCAGAAGTCAGACTTAAAATACCCTAAAGGTGCTTCATTGCTTCACAACCGTGACTCACCTTGGCTGCTTCTCAAAGACATATGGGTAAAAGGATATGTTAGCTTTCAAGGAAGTCATCCCTTTCTCATTCCAGAAAAGGAGGAGAAAAAGGGTTGTTGCAGCTGAGCCACCCCACACCCTTCTGCCAGGGCTTGCAGTACCAGGCCCCTGGGAGTTCACAGGGAGCCCAGTGACTGCCATTTAAGCAGCTACAAGCATGCATGCATTCATACATTCATTCATTCCTGTTTGAAAGCTGCTAAAAAAAAAAAAGGACTAGTCTTAGAACCCTTCATTACTAGGAAGAAAGCATTAGCAGAGAATATTCACCTCATTCAGTTTTCATATTAGACTCTAATTTGGACTGGCTGCCTGCTCTCTACCACTAACTTGATATATCATAAGCTAGCAAACCTTTAAATTACTGTGTTCTTGAAAAAGCCTCCATTCCTACAGTACACATCTTAAAATAATACACAATATGACACACACTATCAGCCCAGGGAGGAAGAATTTGCTGTGCCCTTGACTAGCTGACAGAACAGAGGAAAGCTGCTTGCAGCAGCCCTGAAGCACTAAACCAGTAGGAGGAACCTCAGAAAACACACAAACAGATCTTCACAGCTCCATGTAGGTGTTAGATACACAAAGGAATTCATTAATACTAGTGAAATACATGTTATCTTTCAATTATTTCAACTGTCAGGCTCTTTAGGAAGATTTTCATAAAAGTTTCAAAGCAACCCAAACAAATCACCAGATTTAAATTTCTGCCACACCAAAACTTCAAGGGTCTTTAAAGCAGTTCTAAACTTTGCAGATGACAACAGCTCTCTTCTAACACAAAATACTTGGGCTGTTAAATGACACAGATGTACTTACCTATGGCATCACTTACAAAGCAAAGCACTTAAAACCCAAGCAGTGAATATTAAAGGACATAATAAATTTTACATTGCCTACGTAAGAAACATACATAATTCATATATTATTCACATTTACATGAAAGGAATGCATTTTTTATCATTACAGAACAACCTTAACTGTGACTTGTGGATTTACTCAATATATTTGTTATACTAGTTTTAATTTCTAAATATTTTATATTAAGTGTTACATAGGAAATACTATCATTCGTTGACTTTATCAACTGTCAGTTTTAATTAGTTTTCCCAGAGAAAAGCATTGAACATACAGTTTCATAAAGTGTATAACAGTGTTGATTTATGGAAAAATTATGCATCTTGATTTGCATTTGGGAATGATTAAAGTATTATTAATGTGTAGATACATCTTTTAAGTTTGCACTGGGATTACAGTTGAAGGTTAGTTATGAAAATAAGCTTTCCATCCTTTAAAATCCCTGACTCTGCATTTGAGCTATCAATCAGATGTAAAGAGATCCTTAATATTCCTTCCAGTCTGCAACCAGATCAGAGAACTATATGCTCAAACACAAAGATTCTTTTCTTCCAAGTAGTCACACATGTGTTTACAGTCGCTACGTAAAGCAGACCCACACGGCTCAATAAGTGGATCAGGATTAAGACTGATGTGTGCAGATGAGATTTGTTTCATAGTAAACATAGGAAAGTAGGATCAAAAGGGATGTCCTTAGTCATCTTTCTTCATGCTTACAGGAGGACAGAATATTTGTGTATTGAACGTATCATGCAGATGCTATAAATTTGATGTTGTTTAGCGCTCATCTGTTTAATTCTCATTCTTTCTGTTGTCTAACTATTTCAAGACACTAGTATCATTTGGCTGTTTCACTCTTTCTAATACAGATTGGATGACGTGCAAAATTTGCAGACAAATGTTCATCTTTTAATTACTTGAAATGCTTTATTGCCCTAATCAGATAAAAAAACCCTACGAATTTAGATATACATCAAAATGCTTGGAGGATTATGGTCACATCTTACTTCTTGGAAACAAATGCAGAACCATGAGAACTGACTATCAATGTTTGAAGCCAAAACCCAAGATTGAAGTTTATCTGCACTTTTGGTTAATCAAGCTCTAGATCCAGACTCTCTTGGGATAGCACACCATGCCCTAACATTTATCAGCCTTATTTCAGCACAGCACCTAGAGCAGTAGCTCCTTTTAGTTATACTTGTAATAACATGTAGTTTCTGGCAGTAGATTTTTTGCTCGCAGTCTGTCATGCAAGTCTTTAAAAAAGGACATCCATACTGAAGCCGTAACTCCCTCATTTCTTTTTGTTTGCTGGTGGAAAATATCAGTGTAACACAGGAAGTTGAAGGAGAAATTAGGGGAAAAAAAATCAATTAAAGGACAGCAAGAATGCTTTGAATGACAGGTGTGAAAATATGCAAGTGAATACATGAAAAAACTATCAATTTCTTTATTGTAACTATATTAGAAAACTGTAGCTTCTGCTTGGTAAAATCGTAAAATCAGTCATACTTTCCTTTATCATTATAGATTACGGTGACATGACTTAGGTACGGTATGAGGAGAGATCTAATTATCAACTGATGAGTCATGCTATACAATTTTAGTTGTAATCCGTCATGTTCTAAAAGGAATCCAAGTTACATGCTGGTAATTATCCACTGTGGAGAGAAAGATGTGATGATTTATTTTTCAAACTGGCAGTGCCATCTGATGCATTCACGAAAAGGCTACAAAAAGAATTAACAGTCTAACAAAATACTTACAAAGCATGAAAAATACTTACATTTCTATAGGTATCACCACTCCAGATCTAACTCCTGAATGGTAAAGGTCAACTAGGAATCCACCATTTCATATATGAATATAGATTGTCTTTTCCCATTGTATCACTTTACATTTTACATTGAATTTAATCTGCAATTTTATTGCCCAGTCTTTCAGTCTTGAAAAGTCCTTCAGCCATTCTTCAGTTTGCCCTTGTCCTGATAAACCTTTGTATTGTCACCACTGCTCATTCCCTTTTCTATGTCTTCCGTGAATATGTTGACCACCACACGACTCAACAGACAGCCATGCAGAACTCCACTGACCATTTTCAGCCAGACTTTAACTGATTATCTATCCATGATCATTTATCCAATGCCAGCCTGGTTTCTTAAAGCGTTTGCCAAAAGACACTTAAAAGTTAAAGGGGGCTATATTAATGCATTCATTCCTATTCATATTTACTAGTCCCTTCAAAGGAGGCCAATAGGCTTATAAAGCAGAACTTCCCTTTAAAGAAGTCATGATAACATCTCTCAAGTAGGTCATGTTTTTCCATGTTTATATGCACGATTTAGTTTCCACTAATTAGCCTGGGAAGATGAATAAGCTTAGAGGCATCTTACACTGCTGTGAAGACTGGTTGTCATATCTGTCATTTTTCAGTCTTCAGATACCAAAGAATTTTAAGTCTTCCCAGTACTCCTAGTAACTCATCTAATTCACCTGGCAGTAACCTTACATTGCTAATACCAGGTGATTCATAGAATCACAGAATGGTTAGGG
>NW_009932474.1:0-33663 GCF_000696875.1 Nestor notabilis
CAGATGGTTGTTCTGCTGAAACTGGGCAAAGGCAGAGTAAAATCAAGTTAAAGGTCATCTCCAAATCTCTCACTTTTCTCCTCTGTTCTGCCTTCCTTGGAGCCTATGATTTTGTCTCAAGACTTTCTGGGAATCGTGCTGGCCCTGTGCTTCTGCCAGCGCTCTGGCTGCATTTTGTTTATGAGCAAAGAATTTCTCATGTAGACACTTTGCACAGTCAATTAGTAAAGTAATTGAGTACTCTTTGGGATGAAAGGTATAATACACAGGCAAGATTATTCACCATTTTCATTACATACCATATCCGGGAAGCTGCAGGAATAAAAATGCAATGCATCTAGACACTTCATGGTGAGGTAACTGAATGACCTGCTTTTCCTCATTTACATCTGAGTCAGTATCATTTGAATACTGTGCTTTATGTGTGATATTGCCTTATTACTTTTACAACACCCAGAAGAAGACTAGAAGAGCCAGCAGGTCTCTGCCCTCAAGAGTTTATTTTATCTGGGAGAAAATGAGTGGAAGGTAATACACAATAGGGAGGAGATGGGTGGAGAGCTTGAGATGGTTGGACTGCAGTATAATCATTATTATTAAAGTCCTTATGGATATCATGGGAGAAATTAGACTTAGGTAAAGATTTGAATGGAATGAGACTACATGCTTAGCAGGCCAGAACTGAGAGGCTGTTTAAGCAGAGAAGGGTGGTGTAGGAAAAAAAATGAGTATACATACATATATGTATATATACTTACATATGCCTATATACAGATTTTATACATAAAGTTATATAGAAGATAATATCACCCAGCCCAGTCTGTAAAGGCAGAGCTAAAATAGATGTCACACCTTCTTTTTGGAAACATCCATCAAATATCATCTTCCTGAGGCTGCTCATGAAGTTTTAGGATCAGGGCTGGGCAAAATGTGTCAGTTTCTAAATGTCACAGTTGTGAAAACCTGCCTCTCAAACTCTTGTGCTTCAGGACACGGAGAGGTTGCCTGTATTGTAGAAAATGGGGAATTGTTTTGCTGTCTTTATTAGATGTTTTGCTTTGGTATCTTCATCGTGTTTAAAAAGTGCCAGATAAAAATACTGGGCTACTGAAGTGCCTGAATCCTCTGCCACAGCTGTGTATGACACCCAACACTAAAGCTCTCTCTTGTGGTCGTGATATGCAAATACATGTACTTTGTTAGAGGCAAACGTGGTTCATAAACTACTTCAGCAAAACACAAAGCTCGTGATGAGTTGAGAAATCATGTCTTAATTTTATGTTAAGTAAGCCGACAATTTTTACTCCTAATTCTAAATAGAGGATGTATATTATGGATATTTTTGGCATCTATTACTCTTCTAATACCAAATCTGTTACTTTAAAAACTCTGTTCTTTTGAATACGAGGCTGTATTTTTCACATCTATTGCTGAAGTATTAAAAAAGCCTATTCAGGTACTTATAATCACAACCTTCCCACTGTGCTTGAATACCCAGCTTCCACTTCCAAGAGTAATTTTGCCCTGGCTAGCTTCGATTTCCCTTGCTGAAACCTCGTTTGCATTTGCATGCTGAGCCTCTGCAGCCACGAGGGCTGGGAGAGCCTGGGAACGGCAAGAAAGTGCTGTACGGCATGATGAATATGGAAAACAACTGGACACCCATTAGTTTTGCAAAAGCAGAACCTGTTCCCTACAGATGAAAGCTGATTCACAGGACTTTTTTCTGACAGCGAGCACTGTCTCTGCTGATTAAGAAATTGTCTGATCAGATAGTGAAAGTCACAGCGAGTTGCCATATTATCTCCTGATGATGCTGATGCTTTGTGCTGCTGGGAATCTGGGCTCATCTGAGTCACTTTGTTCCAGCATCAAGCTGGGTTTGTGTTCTGTCTTTCCTTGGCCAGAGGGAACTATGAACAAAACTTTACAAACAAATCTGGATTAGTTTACAGATGCTCCCTAAATGCCTTGGGGTGGTCAGAAAGTCTCCGGGGTCCAGGAAGCAGGGGCTTCCCTACTGCTTAGCTGTGTCAGAGGTGAAAGTATTGAGCTACCTGCTGGCCTGAGTGGTGTCGGTCTTAACAGTGGGGACCAAGCGGCAGGGCAGTGAAGGCTGTCTGCCAGCCCATGGTAGGAAGCGTCTTACTTGGTCAATGTCCTTTTTGAGCAGTGCTGAGGTGCTGTTGGATTTGTTTTTACTCCTTATGATAAGAAAAATGAAGGGCAGAAAAAAATCTTCTGAAGGGACTGAGCTATGAAGATGATGTAAATGTTTCCTTCAAGTAATATAGCAGAGAGGGGTTGAGCTAGGAGATCTGAAGAAGCTTCTGAGCCTGACCAAAGGTGCAAAGGAAAGGGTCAGAAATTAGCCTGGGGGACAGATTTTTGGGTGAGGGTCAGGCAGCATGGATGGATGAGGAGAAGCAGGGGATGCATTTCTTAGCTGTTTTGCATACAGCTTCAAAACCCACCAGCCAGGTGCCTCCATCTCTCTCCTAGGTCCCTGTCACAAGTCTCCCCACTGGATCTAGTGACTGGTATAAAGCTGTGCTTCTCAAACAGGCCCTGATCCCAGCCTAAGATGCCTCTGTGGTAACATTTTTACCCCCCTTCTGATTAACAGAAGAAAACTTCCACCTTTATGATGCATTCAAACACAGGTCTCTTTCTTTCTGAACATATAATCAATGACATGAAATTACATTAATATTAAGACCCCAGCAATTCTTAAACATAAAATTTTACGGGAAGTTTTGAAATACCAAAAATCCTTGAGTTCTGTGGAGCTCAGGCAAAAAAAAAGTTTTTAATATTTAACAAAGTTTTCTGATATTTGGAATGCTGCCCACTTACTACTTCATCTTCTTCTGTCCTGTTTTGTTATTCTATATCACAAAACAGATGATATTTGTTTTATTTAGCTTTTCCTGTTTCATGTTTGGTGAATGTGCCAAACTTCGGCCATTTTGGAAAGCTAGAGAGTGGCCAAGCAAATAAAATCAGTAAAAAAGTAAGATTATTTTCTCTCCTGATATTGGTAATACAAAAAGAATTAAACTGTGAAGGTTATATTTTGACAAAGAAACCCCAAGTCTTCAGAGGATATTTTGTCTGTTTTCCAAAGAGTCATTTTAAATAGAAATAAAAACATTTTAACTGGAAAATTTTAACCAGATCTAATTATCTAAGCTATGGAGGGGTCACTTACCCACTAACAGAGTTGATTTTTTTATTAGTGTAAACCCAGGACTTGAGTCAAGATGGCAGGATCAGGCTGCAGTTTGCCTTACTGCAAAGCTGGTTATTAGAACACATTTGATTTTGAAGGAGGCTTTTATTTTCCTCATTGTTTTGAAAGAAACTATAAATTTTCCTAGACAATTACAAAATGACAGTTCTAAAGGACTGGAAGAACGGGTCTGTTGAATGAATCCAAGCATACCTGTGACCGCTTTGAGTCGCTCCTGCTTTGGTAGAAAGGAACAATTTTAAAGATAACACGCTTGCAAGGCTTTATCCTCTGAATCATTGGCTGCTTTTAATGGCAACTAACAGCTAAATAGGTCTGGAGAGAGATTATTGAGAGTGAGGAAACCCTGAGCCTCTGCCAGGGCTGGATCCTTTGTCTTGTGTTAATACAAAATGCGGTGTAGATGATCGGGAATGGCTTAACAAGCAGAAGCATGACAGTGGGGTTACAAAAACAAAGCTAACAGGCGTGCAAAAGGAAAACTGGGAACACTGCTGACAATTTCTTAAAATTAAGGCAGAATAAAGGGCTTTCCTGATTAAGTTTCTTTAGAAGTTAATTTACCAAAACATTCAGTTAAGAAATGTGAAAAACATGATCATCCCCTGTTATTGTGAAAGTATTAAACCAAAACTCTCCAAGAAAGCATCACACACAGCACTGACAGAACCCCCTCAAAATCCACCAACACCACTGGACAGTCCTATTTGTTAGGTCTATTCCCTTCCATGGGCTTCAGACCAAGTTCTCTGATTTAAAGAGGTGATTTTCATGAGGCAAGGGAAAACTGATTTTGGACTTCTGAAGCACCACAGTGTGTTTGTGAGCTGGCTGGGTCTGAGCTGCTCTCTGTCTTGCTGCTGTAATCATGCAAGTGCTGCTTTGAAGAGCAAAGGGTGAGACTGGCAGGCATAGAGCAGCCAGAATTCAACACAGCTGATGGTGTTCAGAAAGTAAGTCTGCTGAAAAGCCTCAAAACCAAACCAGAACCTACCTTGAGCATGGAGGAATGGGCAAATTTATTAATTATTATGGAATAAATATGTTCTGGTCTTGACCTGGAGATGCGGAAGCCAAATGGAGCTACTTTCCAGTCCTGTCCCTGTAGTCATATTTTTAATTACATATATGCTCTTAGAAAAACCCCCAACAAAAATGAAACAGAGCAAAGGAAAATCAAATCAGAAATTGAAACATGCTATTACAATAAACCCAGCAATTGTCTATTTGTAAGTACGCTTTTATAGCCTTGCTTAGAGCACTTTTTTTTTGTTCATCGTAACAGAAAATCTCAAACCACAGGGATCTGATTTTTACAGAAGAAAGTGATTCTTTCGTAAAGGTCTGAAAATCTGTTAAGTTGTCCCAAGATCTACTGTACAATTTTTCTGGTGGTGTTTTAACTTGGAGTTGAAAATGGAAATGATTATGAATAGCATAGTTAACAGCATTTACAAAGGTATTATTATAGCTATTCTTAATGTATATATTCATCCAGACGTGCTTGGATAGGAGACCTGGTTTTACTTCTTTGTCCTGTAACACCCCATGAACAACTCGCGTGTGTTGGTAGATTGACGTGCTTGCTCAGAAAAATCCATAGTTCATGTTGAAAAACAAGCCCTTGTGTTTTGCCAGAAATGATAGAAACTGCAATCAGCCAGCTCTCAAGTTGAGGAAAGGTGATTTAAATTTACCAGTAACACTGTCTTCATAACTGTTGACTTTTGAAAGTAGGAGAGAATAAAAGGGAACATTTCCTTGGTTTCATTCCCTGGTGTCACTCCTCATCATAATGTAATTTAAGTGCTGTATTTTATATTGTTGCTTTGCAGGTTGCCTGTTTTTAAAGGTACACTGTCACATAAAATCAAACAATGCTTTACCTCTGCAATGAATAACACTTCCAACTACTAAAACTGATTGTTAAAATGTCATGTTAGTTCATTCCATAAATCACTAGTGAAATCCTGACCTTACAGAAATCAATGGAGGTTTGCCACCAGCCCCCATGGGGCCAGAATTTAGCCTCCAGGCTTGATGAATATCCAGAGTGAACAATATCTTCAATTACTTTCTTAGGTTGGGCAAGTGCATTCCTTGTTGCCATTCCTTTTCTGCTTTCATAGTCCCTCACATCTTCAATAGGGCACTTGGGCTGCTGGACCGTCAGTCTGATGAAATGCCAAGCGACAGTCTGATATATGGGTGGTGAGGAGCTTCGTCCTGCAAACACTTCAGCACATACAAAACTTTATCATATAGGTGATTCCACTGGAGCCATAGGCAGCTTTGTCATAAGTGACATAGGTGTGGCTAAGGTTATTACCCATTTTACATCTCTGTGTCAGATTCAGAAACAAAGCACAAAATGTTTTGTCTTTTCATTTACGAAGGGAGTGAGTAAAGAGCTCAATACTTATTTATGTTGCCTTAGACAATGAAGGGAAAATATTTTGCTCTTTGTTTTTGCCCAAATCATTCTAATTACCTCCTGGGAAGTCCACTATACAAAAGGAAAACATTTGAAAGTGTAGCTAGGAAGTTCATCACTTATACATAGAAAAAAGCAACATTTATTCCTCTTACCAAGTTTTCCAGGATTGATGGGTTCACTACAGTATATTTAGTCATGCTTCATCTAATCTAGATTTTATTTAAGACCATTCTTTAAAAATTAGAAACGAGACTGAAAAAGTCCTCAGATCTTACCTCCCCACAGCTTTTGCAAGTTTTGGCCTAAATTTAATGGTTATAAAGCACACAAGCTTTAAGGGGGGCAGTGGGAAAAGACAAAGCTGTGTGTCACATCAGGGCATTAACCGAAGGTCTTCCCTTAGGACTGTCATCCCGGGAGCCAGGGAACTAGGCAGTTTGCTTTCTGCCTACCTCTCCTGCTGTTTGGAAAGCGAGATGCAACCAGTGCCCTGCCTCAGAATCATCTGGCAAGCAAGGTGCCAAGATGCAGCTTTGCCGGGGCTGGTGCAGGTACACGGGATAGAAGTGTTCACTTTAAATGCTTCTCGGCACAAGTCTGTGGGCTTATTTCATTGCTGTCTCAAAGCCTGGAATCAAACACAGAGTGTATCGGATGTCTCCAGCAGCAGCTAAACTCATGCACTCTTGTAAATCTCCCTCGTAATCCCCCTGCTGCCGACACTTTATTAGCCAGGCATTCCGGGCTGCGCTTTACTGGGGCACCTCTAAGTGATTGCAGATGGTATTGCTGTGCTATGGTTCAGATGTGCTACCAAATAGCTGTCTTCATATTTTCCATGCTTTGCCTCATTTGTCAGATTGGTTTTAACCCTGTTGTGTTCAGGATGTCTCCTACCTCAACTAAGGAGGTGAAGGTGGGCTGGACACTTAAGCAAATGCCAGATATTTTCATGGCTGTAAGGCTATTCCTCTCTGCTGTACTAGGGAAACTCCTCGAGCTTAAAAGCTCACTGCATCGAAGGTCCAACGAGAAATGCTGTGCAGGGTGAAGAATGTGTCAGTTTTCAAGGGCACAAGTGCTAGGAAGCTGGGAATTGCACGGAGCTGCCCAAAGCAGCAGGGATAAGAGGTGATGAACCTGCACCACATAGATTCGTTGGCTCAACTGCAGCATAGCTCTGACTCTCAGCAAGTCTCATTAGCACACAGGGAAAGCCATTGCCTGAGCTAGAGGAAGTTTCTGGATTACAGTTCCTATTAATGCCATGTTACAAAAATAAACTGCATCCAGACTGAAATCTAGCTTGTAACACCCAGTGTGCCTGGGTCTCTACTCTGAGCTGCCCCACATTTTCAGTTCTTGGGCTGGTGCTGGAGGTTGGATTGCAGTTTGCCTGCAACCCCTCCTGCCAAGATACCTACAGTGAGGAGACCACAAATAACACTGTCTCGTCTCCCATCCAGTCTTAACCCAAGCCATCTGCTGAGCATCTATAGTGAAGGATACTGAAAAATCAACATTCCTGTTGAATACAGGCTGGAGTTCTGGACTGCCTATCTGGTCTTTAAATTTTATGCTGCAGATCCTGCATAATGAGCATAAGGTCCAGAGTGCTCAGCTGGATAAATTCTAATCTCCCACCTTTCTTAACAAAGCACAATCAGCAGCACCGGCAGTGTTAATTTTATTTTTCTCTTCAAGTTAACACCAAATTAAAGCTTTGCACTGCTTGTTTTTCTGAAATCATAAATGTGACATGGAATGTGTTTTAGCTGTATGTGGTGGCCTTGCTCAACTAAGGTAATGGGAATTGCAGAAGGTAAGTGTTTCAGAATTAACAGCTTTTTGTAAGGAATGGTCCTTCAGATTTCAGGTTGGAGAAGCTATACCAGTTAACAGAAGAGATGTTAGAAAATTTCCTGGAAATGAGCATTCCCAGTAGCATCCTGTTGTCCCAGCACTATAATATTCAGCATATAAACGGCTTAAAGAAGGAGTTTTAAAAATGAAGTCACAGCACTTGTGTATTTTAAACCATTAATTTAATTAATTGATGTGCCTGAGAAATGCTTGCCACAGCCATTGGAATAATGTTAAGGAAGGAAGGCTCATAATCGTCTAGTGGAATGTATACAAGTTTTTTTATAACAGCTATTTTATAGAAGCTCTGATTTTTCTGATTAAATTGAGTGTAATAAAGACAGCAAATGTGTGACAGACAAGTTGTGTCACCTGTGTTTCCAGATGGGACACAGTATGGAAAGGTTTGCTCATCTGGACTATTGGTTTAGCTCTATTAATCCACATTGCCCAGAGTAACTAGATGTCTATCAAACAAAAGCTATTTCACTTATGATTCATGTTTTTTCCATCCATCCAAACAAGCTCTGCTAAGCTGCTTCACTCCATAAACTGGACTGCACAAGTAATATGATGAAAAGTATCATAATTTATATCTTGAAAAACATATGTCTTCCATATTGATATGTTAGCAAGTTCCAGATTTTGGCTAAAAGGTTTGGCCAACTTGGGCATATGTGTTGCTGTGGTTAATATGAATTTGTTCTCTACATATGGGCAGCAGTCTGATCTCGCATCTTGTACTCAACAAGACTTACTGTATTATCATGGATGATTAAATGCACATAAATTAAACAAGCAGCCAACAGTGGCTCTTTTACTAGAAGAACATCGTGCATTACTGCAGCCAGATTTTCAAAAGAAATCATCTCCCAATTAGACTCCAGAAGAAGCAGTCTAATTTTTAAAATAACTTGGCATTTTGCATGCTGAGATCCTGAAAATTTGGCCATGAGTACCATTCTATTCCACCACTCCCCTCACCATAGCTTATGGTGATATATTGACCATGAGATATTCTGACATTTCTTATGATCCTATATTTTGCTTTCCATGAAGACATATTTTTTTGGGTTGAAAGGGCAAAAACATTCTCCAGTATTGCAGGGAATTAGGAATCTGGTGGCATCTTCTGCTCTGTTCTTATAAGCTAAGTAGTTCTGATCTCTGTTGCCTAAAGTTTTATGTAGGTATTTTCTGGGTGTTGTGAGCTGTGTATTTCGTAGCTTCCATTACACGGGTTGTCCTACCAACTTGCTGGATCAAACATCTATTACGTAGCTGTAAGAGACTGAAGAGGACTGAACTTTCCCTTTGGACTGCTTTAAACCACGTAGGTATCATCACCTTATGCTGCTGCTTAGCAGTACTCATCATCTTTATGTTAATAGTCTTTAACAACTGCCAGTCACTAGTGACTTTCCTTTAGGTGAAAAGGTACAGAACTTGTGTATTTGATGCAGAATATTCAGCTGTATTTTTTCATGTTACAAAGTTCTAGGTTGTAGTGTCTTTGATATTCCCTTTTGGAAATAGGTAATTTGCGATAGTATGGAAATTTGCCCGTATAGGGAGCATCTCTTGGGAATTTGTCAGTTGAAAATGTAGAGGGTTTTTGGTTTTATACTGTTAGTATATTGTTAGTCCAGCAAAAAAACCCCCAACATAAATAGCTTATTTAACTTGATGCATACTATACTGGTTAAACAGTTTAGTAGCCAGTGTGAACAGCATTTATTCTAGAAACCCCACAACAACAGTAAGAGTGAAAAAAAATTTCTAGTAGAGAGCTGTTCTGACTTTCGCTCTATGCTGATGAAAAAAAGCAATGAAATATTATTCAGTAATATTAGTTGGCCAAAGGAGGAGTATTCAGATCACTAAAAATTGATCATCTCTGCGTGATATGACTAAAATGTGTGCTCATGCAGAATGTTGTGCTTATATCTACATATGGCAGATGTGAATAATGGCAGTGCAAAGTTAAAAAGTAATATCATCCATTTTGCTTGGGAATATATGAGGTTTTGGGGTGTGGTGGGTATCTAATGTGATTGAGCTCTGGTCCTGCAAGATATTACAAACAGGTCACCAGCATAATGGATCTTAATAAATCTGTTTCCTTAAGATTTTCCATAATTATTGTTGGATCTACTTTTGCTCTTACATCAGCAAAAATGAGACAAGAAGATTTAAGTCCTGCTGTACCTGGGAAACAGATGTAATATTGCTTTGCTTATTTATGCAAGTCTTAATCAATGATTTCATACCTGAGGAACACTTTCCAAAGCCCACCATTTGCCACATCAGCAGGTCAGAAAATGCCATGTTTATAAGGAAGAAACTCAAAATAAGAGTATGGAGAAATTATTTTCCCCTTTTTTGAGACCTTCTTCCTCCCCATTTCCTGCTTTCCCTTACCCTTGTGGCCTCCATTGAAAAACATTGGGTAATGCCTAACCTAAATGTTGCTTTAGTCACACACCACTAGTCACCCAGAAACCATCGAATGTTATTAAACTGCAGTCATTTCTCCTTGGGTTCCATCAATTATCAAGACTAATGTTAGAAGGGTTCAGCCAAGGTTAGAGCATGTGTATGTCTCTGGGCCATGGGGAGCTCTGTATCATTGCCCTGAGCCAACATAGAAGGCACTGTAGATTTGACTGCTTCTGGGGCCATAAATCGAGGAAATATGCAAGTTCCGCTGGTTCCCTGCTCTTACTGTAGAAATAAGGAGGGAAGGATGAGAATCACCAACTAATGACAGCAAAATGCTTCTCAGAGCAGTTTGCAGCCACTTCTCTTATCTGTAGTACATCAGCAAGTTCATCACTGAAACAGCACATCCTTATTTATTTGCTTGTCATTTACATTTCCCTTTTGAAATGTTTTCTTCTTTTCTCATTACTGTCATGGCTCCTCAGTTTGTCACTGTTGTGGCTCCACCAGACAATCCTTGAGCCCCAGGACTGTGAGAATGGGGAGGAAAGATGAGGATCTGGAAGGACAAGGGCTGAAGTTGAACAAACTGAGAGCAGCATGTCAGTCCTTGTGTCAGCGCTCTTTTCAGCTTTGCAATTCTACCATCTCCTCACCCATGGCTCTGCTGGTTATGACTTCAGTTGCACATCAAACCCCTTTCCATACAGCTTTGAAAAAGGAAAGGACTGCTTTGATGACCTCATGGTATTGATTTTACTGCATGTGGTGTGGATTTTACAGTTAGTGCAGAATTTAGCTGTAAATTGGAAGGCAATTCCAATTGTGTAAATTCCAGATTTACACAAAGGGAACACAGCTTCAACCAGGTATACACTTACCTGTAAATGTAGTGTGGTTTTGTCAGCCTGTATTTGGCTGTACTCTTGCTTCTACCAGATGACTTGAAGTAACGTGTGAGGCAACTGCATAGATTCAGAGGGTGAAGGAAACAAATACCAATTTTAAAATCTTTAGGGACTGTCTATTATTATACTGAGGAAGTGGAAACCTAATTAAAACAAAGTTTATGCAAAGTAATTTCACAATTTCCTTTCATTTGCCAGTAAAAGCATTTAGATTACATATGACAGTCTAACAGTTATTCAAAAGCCAGAATCCAAAATACCTCAGTATGAACATACACTTGTAGAAAATGTTTAATCTCATGCAGTCTCTAAATTCAGATGTAAATCACGAACTCCAGCAACTTTCCCATAACAGCTGTACGTTAAATCCTTTCCAGTTGCTTTAAGTTTGTTCATTTTTCAGAGTTATTAAAGGATATGCCCCTGCTAATAATTCTCAGATCATGGTGAGACACAAAAGGTTTATGTATTTCAACAGAATGCTATTTTCCATTTACAGTTCTGCACAAGAGACTGGCTTGTTATTTCCCCTGAGGCTGATCAATACTAACAGGAATAAAAATGGTGATAACTTAAAAGTGTACTTTGAAAACTTGTCCAAGACGTCAAACCATGAACAAAACATAAATGCAAACTTAAAATAAGTTAGACTAAGTAAAATGTGATTTTAAAACCTTAAACAATCACCCTTGCCAAACCCAACAGCTAGTTATACCTTTTTAATTTGGCTGCAGTGACTTAAACTGGATCAGAACAACAAGGAATATAAAGGATCCATGAAAATGAATTCATTTAGCACTAAAAGGTCCTTTAGTGATCTGGTTCCAAGCACAATCAGTTATCAGTTCTTCAACCAGTCCAGACTGATCCAGATCTTAAAAATGCAACAACTATTTTGGGGCATCGCAGTTAGAATTCTCTGAGTCCTGGGTTCTCAGATATGAAGGATACCCTTTCTAAGGATAGATACATCTACCCAACCAGGAACACACACTTTTTTCATAGCGAATGAAACCAAATGGTCTCCAGTTTATAAAAAATATTAATTTGTTGATTTTTTTTTTCTTTGTCTTTGGTGTTATTTAACAATTTCTTCTAACTTTTGAAAAATATTTGCCTAACTTATCAGAAATTGGTGCACTCTGTCCCCATATTTGAGTTTTGCACTCCTGTTTCCTCAGGTGGAGACCATTGTACAAAGGTTCCTGTTCATTATAAGCACCATAATTTTCTTCTTTGAAGAAGGAAAACACAAGTTCTAAAACGTTGATCTTGGATATATGATTCTGTGAATCGCTTTTCTCTTACCCAGAGCTTTGAAGACATATGAAACTATCTCCTTAAAACAATAGTTCCTCCATATCTCTGGGCTACAACTAACCATTTTGTTTATGCAACTGCTGCTGATTTTATCTGTATTAGTGCTTGGTAATTCTGCAAATTAGCATACAGATTGTGTGTTGTGTCCCTGAAAAGGAGCAATATAATGGATGATCACTTCAAAAATAAAAAGTTTGGTTTAAGCAAATTGCTTTGCTCAAAGGGAATCACTGGCAGTGACAGAGGTAGAATCAGTTTTCCGGGATAATATCCAACTGCTTTTATCCACAAAGCTGTGCTTTCTTTAACTTTTAGCCTCATTCACTAGAGAGCTTCCCCAATTGCAGCAAATGAAGCAGAGATCTTACAGACAATTTCATGCTTTGATGTTCAGCCCTGATGAAACCCCAGAGCAATTCTGTCTTGAGCACCAATGAGGCAGGTGTCCTGTGATCTTGTATATACAGTACATGTGCACAGAGAACAGATCAAAACACTCCTACAAACTGTAATACTGTTTTTTCCTAATTCTGAGTGTTCAACTTTGCAGCCTTATAAACCTTTGAATGTGAGGAGCAGAGAGTTGATTTTGTCTTGGCTAATTTCCTAGGTAAACTGAAAACACATGAAAAACAGTCCTCTTCATCTGAGTGGGAGGGATATCCATTGGGCCCTGCTGCCTGAGTCAGCAGCATCACTGAGAGCTGTAGGAGTCAAGCATCCTCTGCATGGATGAGGACTAGCAGGAGATGGGACACTTCTTGGCTTCCTCCTAGAGGTTTGCTGGGAGCAGGGACCAGGAGTCCAGTAGGCTCTCACAGAATGAGCGAAGGAGAAACATGGTATTTCTGCTGGGAATAAACTCTTTACTCCCTTCCCTCAGAGTTGTCCTTTCACCAGTTTCAATCACAGAATTATGTAGGTATGTTTATCCAAATGATGGGTGTTAATGGTCAATGAGTCATCTAATTGGCTCCATATGTTTGCAGATATACAAGCTCTACTGTGTTACAGTGGTAGCAGCAATATAGCCATAATGGTCCAAGGACATAAGCAAGTCATGCTTCATAAGTAGAGCCAATTTTTTTTATTAAACCAGCTGATGCAATTGGAATAAACTTTCAGATGTACATAAATAAGGTTTTGGTCTTTCCAGGAATTGTTCCAATTGATTTCAAGTTGTTCAGAGATAATCTGCTTGATCAAGGCCAGCATGCTTAGCACTATATAAAATAGATCCCTATCTCTGAAAATCTAATTACTGGTTTATTCTGGTTAAAGCCTAACCCATGACACAGAGTTTGTATTTTAACCAGAGGCACAGCCCAGTAGCTACCTTAAGCCTTTTATTTGCCTTGCTTATATCACATGTATTTTACATATTTTCAGTCTGTGGCCTCCGGGCCAGTTGATGTAGGTTGCCTGTTGTCCACGCAAGGTCTGGACACTAGTGTGTGCTGTCCCTTAGTCTGTCTTTCTCCCTGCCATAGTTGTTCACTAAAGAGGAACCTGGATGTGAAGTAACCTGCATGCAGTGTGGATGCCTTGGGGATAAAAGACCCATGAGAAACCAGGGAAGCATCAATGTAGAAAGCCCTTTTCTTTCTGTAACCCAGACCTAGTTCCTGTGATCCTTTGACCAGGGGAGTCCCTGAGACCTGTATGCCAAAGGAGTTGTCTAACACAGTTGGATAGATGAGACACATAACTCCTACCACTGCCTCTGTAAAGGTCCTGCTCAGCAGCACTGCTCCTCACTCCCAACCACCCATCACACCTTGCAATGAAGCTGGACAGGCTTGTGAGGCACTTGCAGTCTGGTGTAAATCAAGAGTTTAAGAAGGATCCTGCATGATAAATGGTTGCTTCTGAAAACACAATACTCTCTTCTGTTGTCAAGCCAACAGACTGAAACAGGCTCATGTAAATTTCTGTATCACTAGCATTATGTCAGTGTAAACTGTAAACTTCTTTAAATAGATCTCTGAATGCAAACAGGTTAATGGAGCAAGGGGACAGGTAAAATGAGAGAATAACCTGGGATTACTGAAACAAGCCCTACAACTGTTGAGCCCTGAGGAAAGAGAGAGTTAACACACTTCATTTAAACCCTCCCATAAGTAGTTTGGGTAATTAGAGGCTTAGATTTATTGAAAACAGTGAAAAATGTCATAATTACCTTTACATATTTTTCTTTCTTTTACTGTTAGAAAATGATCCCAGTAATTTGGTGTTCAGTGAGCAGGGCACATTTTGCATTGTTTTCCACCACTGTGCTATTCTGAGCGAAAAAATGCTTCAGGGGATACACTATTGAACAGGTCTGTTCTTTTCCTTTTTAAATCTTGTAGCAATTAGCAAGCATTTCACAGACCATTTTGGTCAAATAATGTAACCTGGCAAAATGGTGCCAAACTCTGAAGGACTGAAAGTATATCCTGGTTCCAGACAGGAAAGGTTTTCTTCAAATGAGAGGTGTCCTACAGGCTGGAATAAACCCCAGTTGAGAAGGAGATTCCCTTTTCAATTATTTTTTTCCCAAACCCAAAATAGAAACTGATACTGGTAAAAATCTCTATTAGAACCCTCTGTGATACTTATTGAACAACAGAGGGAAAACTCACAAGGAACATAATGACTGTTCTTTTACATGAGTTGATGATGAAGGTGGAACAAACTAGCAAGAGCCCATGAAGGCAGACATCCAAGGCCTGAGGCAGAACTGGGGCAGCCCAGCCATGTGAGAAGTGGTCATATTTCAAAATAGGCCAGTCCAGCATAATCCTGTTTATGAAATGCAGGTGGAGTATAATTCAGAGTTTGTGGTTTGAGCTTTAAAACTCATTATGTTTTGGTTTTTCCTTGGAGACCAACTGACTCCTTGTATGTTAATGTCAAGATGCTCTGATCAAATAGAGGGCTGAAGTTCACAGCTCTGGTGTTCTGATAACTAAGCATGGACACAGGACAATTCTCCTCTCTGGAAGCTATTGTCATCCTGCAGCCCGTACAACCTGAGTGATTTGTCTTTCAAGTGTCAATATAAGGCATGCCTCATTCGCCAGGCATTTTATGACTTTGTCTTGAGTGAGAGCATGTGGTTTGCAAGATAAGATCTGGCTAGGAAAGAGCAACCAAAGCTTGGGTATGACAGCGAAACTTAAGAAATGCTGAGAGGTTTTTTTACTTCTTCTTCTTCTTTTTCAAAATCCTGTATCATTTCAGATTTGTCCCTGCACATGTCATTTCTTCCTGCATAGCTCTGGGTAGCTTTCTGCTAAGCAGACTGGCTGTGTAATGTCTCCTGGTCATTCTGGATGTTGAGGTTATAAACAACCTCCCTGATATATAAAGATCTCACCACATAAACATTTGTGGAGAGGTAGCCCAGAAATATCTGCCCCATCAGACTTTCAGAGTCTTAGATTTTTTTTTTTTAAGGGGTCACAACAGAGGCTTTGGGAAACTGGGACCCTGAAGAGCAATTTCTTTGGCTGCCCAGAAGGCCAGAAGCAGGGTCAGACAGACATGAGGATAAGAAGAAGGCTGCAGGAGAGACACTTTCCTAAGAAGGAAAGTGGAGACTGGCTTTAGTTGGATGTACCGTCCTGATTTCTGCTGTGAGCTTTGTTGAGCAAGCTGCAGAGTGAGTAAAGGACCACAGGATTGTGGGCTCTGTGGAAATCTACTGTCTGCCTTTCAAAAATGGCTTTACCACTGTCCCAGAAAAGACTGTCTTTCTGGGATCAATGTATGAAGCACAGAACAGGCAGATTGCTCTTTAAAAAAAAAATCTCATAGGGTTCCATTAGAAAATTATTTATAATAAAATCATAAACATTCTTGTATGGAAGATGGTATGCACAAGATAGAAAGGGAGGAAGAAAATCCCAAGTAGCAGATAAAGCCTTAAATTCACAAAAGGGGTAAATTTTTACAAACATTAGTGTTACTAGCCTGAAGGTTTGCGCTACTCAATTGGAAAGTAATGCTGGTAGCAGTGAATGTACCAGAGACTCCCATTGACTTCTAAACCCAGTGACCTCGCTCTTCAAACAGTGTACAGATTAACGTCAAATGGAGAGGAAGAGGAGTTCTGGCTGCAAGTCTGGGACTTGTTTGAACTAAGTGAGCTGGATGTGATGTTTGCCTTTGGTTCGGCACTTGACTGAGTTTTTATGGAGTAATAAATACAGCTCTTGCATAGTTCAGGAGATCTAAAAATGAGATCAAGTTTAATACATTGCACAGCTTAGTTAAAAGGCTCCTACTGGTCTACTTACTATTGGACTGGAATAGGTACAGTGTGGTGCCACAAAGTAATCCTTTTTCATTTATTTTTGAGTTTGAGCTTTTTGCTCCAAGTTGCCTGCTTGCGTTTTTGTTGATACTCTCTAGCAAATTAATACAGAGCAGTATAACAAAAGCAATATGTGAACTACAGTACATCAGGAATGTTCCTCCTAGAATAGTGTAACCCTGTTCCCCAGGGACACAGAAGTGTTTGTAGGAAAAAAAGGAAAAGCTTACAACTGGTCTGATACTACAGTAAGAGAAAAGATTGTTTGCCACTAGAGGGTGTATCAGCTGCAAAATTGTTATTAATACACCCAAGTTTTGTTTGGAAGCTCATCTTTTTGTTGTTCTGAAATTAATTTAAGCAGCCTCAATTATCTGATGTTTAGTTTTATAGACAATTAAGGTCTCAGCATCATTCAGCCCACCTGAACCAGCCCATGGTGGGTGGCTTTGTCAACAACAGATAATTTATTTTGGCTGTTCCAATTTCACTTGCTTGTTGTCTAAGGCAGTGTTTGCAGAGCCCCAGGCAAAGCAAGATTATTTAAATGTATAAGATACAAGTATTTGCAGTATGCATTTGTAGCATCAGAACCACAGTGTCTCAGCTCCCTTTGCTCTTTTGCTGGTGGGAACAGATAAAGGAGAAACAGCCAACGGCTGAGGACAGAAGGTGGAGACTGCTGAACTCAAACCAAAATAAAGCAGCCAGGGAAGTTCAGCTGAGTTAGGGCACTGCCTATGCTCCTGCTTGTCTCACACTAGAAAAGTTCTGGAGCAAAGCATCCTTTCCTGCCTGCACCTCCAAGTATGCTGGCCTGCCAGACAGCTCTTCATACTTTGCTCTCTCCTGCAAAGTGTATCTATAAACACAGGCAAATAAGGCATGAAAATTCATCTCCTTAGGTTGTATGGATTCTCTGTCTCTCCAGAGAGAGACATTAAGGGCTTTCTTATTAAATAAATTCACTGTAAGCATTTCTGGCAATTTAGCTTCCAGCCAGCCTGAAAGACCTGGAGCAGTTGTGCTGTTGACTGGTGCAAGTATTTCAGCAGCCGCCTGCACTTTGGGTGGGTTTAAATCAGTCTTTTTAGTGCACATTTAGGCCTTAGGAATTGTATTTCTTGGAGGCTAGCGTGTTTCTATTTATACAAGGAAACATTATTAGAGCATAGAAGACTGAAAGCAAACAGGAATGTTTACATTCAGGAAGAAGGTTTATAAAGCCATTTCTAGTTATATATAAGATCTTCCAGTCCAATAGGTCTAATCTAGTTCCCTGCTATTTTAAACAGCCATGTTAAATAATCACGTTCATAAAACAACCAAAGCTCCATCTGCTACTCTATACTGTGCTCTGTCCAAAACACCCAAAGACATACTGCAAATTTAACAGGCAGCAGGGTGAATAATTCTGGTTTGATCCCACAAGTCTTCATGTTCTCCTGGCTCATAAAAGAGATTCACTAAGGGCACTGTTTGGCTCCTCAAAGAGTGGCATTCATGTTGTAAATGCAACTTTTTTTCCCCTCTAATCCACTGCACAAAAGATTGTGCTTTTCCCTGGGAACTAGAGATGCTATAAAAGTCTAGAAGCAACTAGGACAGAAATTGCCTGATATTCTGACAGCTTCCCTCCTTGCAAATTGCAAGATGAGAAGCACGTTTAGGTGGGAGGACAGCAAGGCTCTAAGTAAGCCTTTCTGGCTTATGTTGCAAGTGCTAGGGAGCAGAGGGAGTTGTCCCTGGAACTGCTTATGCCTTAGTTCATGGTGGGTGTATTTGTGTCTTTTCTTCAGTCTCAGATGTGATAGCACAAGTTCTGTGAATGCCTCTCTCTTGTCCTGGGTCGCAGCACTGACCCAGTGCTCTCCTGGGCTTGACCCCACTAGCTGAATCTCAACTAAGTTGGCTGATTTGAACTGTCCTTTGCCTTGCACTCATAAGAGGCTGTTGCAATGATTGAAGTGCAATGACCGAAGTGCAATGACCTGTCTCAGAGACCCATCATTCTGGTTGGTTGTGAAAAAAATTGATCTCTCAAAACTGAGATTTTTAACAGATGAGGAACACAAAGAAGTGTGCTGACATCCTAGAGAGGGAAGAAAGGGTCTTACAGGTCTGCCTGTTTTAGTTATTTAGCCATAAGCATTGTTTAAGGGTCTGTTCCCAGAGTCCTTAGCTTCTTCGAGGTAGCGGGATGCATTACTGCAGTTTGTGCTGCAGTTCTGAGTGTTCGAGTGTTAAATATGATATGGAGGAGCAGTTACACTGTTCTCAGGAGCAGGTAGGACGCCCAGCTCCTCTTCTGAAAGTGTACTCTGTTAGAGCCAAAATTCAGCAGTAGATGGCACCAGCAGGATACTAAAATGGGCTTTAAACACTTTCGTAGTGCTTCAAAATTCCCCAAATGTTTCACAAGACGCAGACAGCTAAATAAAAAGTCTAGCAGCAGTTACTGGCAGAAGTAAATCACGCTGAATGGAACAGGGTGTCCTTTTCAGCAAAGCACAGCCCCGTTAACTTGCACAGGTTAGCAGGGGATGAGATGAACATCACATTACACACTGCAGAGTGTTGGTGGGGATGGTTCTGCTCCAGGTCACCTTTCCAGCAAGGCAAGACGGGCAGCCTCTCCCTGCAGCGCAGGCGGGGAAGGTCTGCTCGCTAATACGCTTGCAGGTTTGCATTCACATGCTTCCAAGTATACACACACATAGAATAAGAAGTTTTAAGGCAAATTGAGAGTGTTGGTTATTAACTGCTGGGAATTAACTGCAAACGGCTCCCCACAGTATTCATCATCTGCAGACTTAGATGATGCTACATGAGGAGAATTTCTCTTGCTGTGTTTTCTAGCAAAAGCTTCTGAGTTAAGCTTCTGTCTCAAATGTGGACTGTGGCTGGTTTTTCATAGTTCGTCTGTGGCCACACTGAATATTTGATATAGGTAGAGCCCATGGGACCCTAGTTCTAAAGTGCTATGTGCTACAGAACTATGGGTGTTTTATAATTTTATTTTTCTCAAGAATATGCTATGGAAAGCACTAGTTAGTATAAAATATTGACAAAGCTAGTACATAGATAAGCTAAGCCAGGACAGTTCATGCTGGTTTTGAGTGTCTGCTTTTTTCTTTCCTTTTGTTTTTGACACACACTGGAGAGCAGTGATCACTTGGATCCATGTCCTGCAGTGTTTGAAGTGAAGGAGATGAAGACAAATTAACCAGCTCTTGTTCCCATTCTTTCCTGATTAAATATGATTGTCAGGGCATTCCTAAATGGTCATAAAAGGAGACAGAGAGTGAGGATGTTACATTTAAAAAGTCAATCCCCACTTTTGGATCAGCATAGCTATGAAGGGCTGCTGAGTGCAGGTTTCAAAGCTGCTTGTAGGACCACAGCAAAATGCATTTGTGATTTGCTTTTCAGAGTTATTAGTGGCTTTCATTTCAAGAGGATAATGCAGTGCCGATATTAGAAGGGGGTGCAGACAGTATTAAAGGGTGCTTTTTATCTGTAGCAGTGATGCCACCAAATAGCTTCTGTTTAATTTTTTTTTTCTTCAGAATCTGTCTGCCACCCCTTACATGCCACTTTAACTTGCTGCTGAAACAAGATTTTCTGTGCAGCTCTTTGACCCGATGCTTCAAAACTTGTTCTGCTGGGGAGCATAATTTCATTTGGCATACTGGTCTGACCACCATGTCTGAAGGTTGTTTGATAAATTCTGATGATACATTCAAAAGGGTGGACACTATATTTTGCATTGAAATGATCATTAAATCACACAGTTGGTAAGCAGCTTTGCAGTCGAAGTGTTCCAGAGATAGGAGGAATATTAGTATGCGCAAGAAATAGACCTTTTTCTCCAAAGACTGTGCAATAGGGGAAGACCTTGTTTTCTAGATCTTTTTAACAAAGGTATGATGAGAAAGAATTGCAAATGAACCATTCTTCCATGAAGGCAATTTGCATATCATTAGCTTTCTGGTTTTGTTAATTGTTTTCACCTAGAGGAGGTAGAAGAGTTCACTCTTTGTTAGGAAAATGACAGTGCTTTCAGAATGTAGCACATTTTATTAGTGATAGATGGGACAGGTTTTTTTAACATTTGCTGTAACTGCTAGCAATTTTGATGGAGATGATGATGCCCTTTCAGAAGTAAATTGGGACCTTTTCAGTAGCTCACTCAGAATTTAATTTCCTTATGTTTCTATGTATGTGGCTTTTTCAAGTAAAAGTAGTATTTTTCTTTTGTGTTTCTCTTCCCTTCCCTCCCTCCAATTCCCAGGGTAAAATGTAGCACCACACCCTGCAATAATGTTTGCGTGATCACCTCTGTAAGCCTGTAACTTCACAAGAACTCAAAAAGCCTGAAAATTCAGGAGTTTTTGGGTTTTTTTTAATCTTGGTCCATGCTTGAGAGCCTGATGTACTATTTGCATTTTCATCTTCTGTTATGTAGGTTTGAGGGAACACAGCAGAACTTTGCTTTTGCAGCACAGAAAAAGTCAGAGATGAAGAAAGGATCCATAGGCTCCATAGGGATATAATAGAGATGGTGTAGTCTGCCTTAATTCCTCACTTCTATTCACATGTCTCTGGCTCTCCTAGGTTTGTGCTGTCCTCTAAAGTATTTTCAAATGTCTTTAAAAATTCTGGTTCAGGGGCTAATTTCTGTGTAGCCAGTTTGGGTTTCTATGTTGAATCTAAATGTATTTCTTGTGTCTCAGTACACGAACCATCTTGATCAGCACAAGTTTGGGGTATGAGTCTATGCTTGAACTGAAAACAGTAAGCTGGGAAAGGAAGGTAGGGGGATTCAAAGAGGCTAATGATGCAGTTCAATGGATGAGAAAGAAAACATTAAATTCCTATTGATGTTTGGAGACTTGTGATTTACATTCCTGCGCTTTCTAGTTTGAGATTTCTCCCCATGCAATGCGACCTAAAGCTTGTGTGTGAGTTCCAAATAGAGACAGTACAACCTTCACTGGATTTTGATTTTCTGATGTTTGTCAGAAATGCAAATAACAGTGGATTAATCTTTACCTGACATTGATTATAACGTTATTTAGTGAAACATTTAATGGAAGAAAGTTGGTGTTCATGTCGGCAGTTATTTTCACAACTGCTCGTACATTTTGTTGTTATTTGGAAATGACAACATATCTTGTCTGACACCTCTTCTACTTCCATTGCCTTAAAGATTAAGAAAAAGAGAGATACTTCCCCTTTTGATATATCATGTTTGTTAAAAGAAGAAACTGGCACCTGCACACTCTAGCTCGGGTGTCAAATCTCTCTCCCACTATCAACCATCACAGGGATAAGGTTTTATTTATTTTATTTATTTATTGCCTCAAGTGTTCAATGTCTCAGAAGGAAATATTTTATTGCTCTCCAAAGATCCATTGTAAGGCTGGATTTTTTTATAAAGCTGACAGCATTAAAATCCCTGCGCTTTTGCCACTGACACCATTTGTACAAATCTGAACTTTCAAACCTTTACTTCTTTTACTGTTCAGCTACTAAGTTATTTGTTTCCATAGTCACATATGTATGACTTCATCACAGTTCACAATTACATTTTCTGGAGGTTAGCTCATTGACATATTGCACTGGTCTGTGCATTAACTGCTTGGATGAGCTTAGTTTTCATAGCCTGTTGGTCTGCTGGTGACTAAAAATTTGCTGCAGTCATATGATTAAATGTGGAAAACATCTGTTTCAAGTAGTCTAACAAAAATCTGAACATCTGGAAAATATTGGTAAAGAAGCTAATTAAGTTTGTCAACTTACAAATTGTTCTAGCAGGAAGTATTTAGGAGCAGCAGATAATTGAGATTTCATTGCTCTGGCCCCTTGTCCTTGTCTTTTGTTTATTTTAGTATAACTGGAAGGACTATTTTACTTAGCTTCTTCCAAATCCACCCTCTGGACACAAACTGAGAGATAGTTATCAGGTGCTATGTGGCAACAGGCTACACTTAGGGTGGGGAAAATGAACACTGAAAACAGCCTTTCTTGCCTATGCCTCTGGTTTTAACCATTTTGAAGCTGTTTAACATATATTCAACATTTGAATATATATTCAACTTCCAGACACACTGATAACACTCTCTAACCCTCTCAGCTAATGACTTTGCTGCTGTTGCTCAGGTCTTAGACAGTTTGTACATGGATAGAGCAGTGTGATGTCTTTCCAGGAGAAGGCTGTAGAGAGGCTCCACCTAACACTGAACTTGACAGAGGTTTGTAGGATTATTGAGAATATCTGCATTGGCTTCTATCTTCAAAGTATTGTCTTGCTCAAAATACCTAAGACTGGGCAAAGCACTTCTTTCACACACAAAATACCCCCCTCTTTGTGACAGAGATTTTCAATCATAATCATCACAGATCTTGGTGTTTTCTGCTCTAAGTACAAGTGGCAGCTCTGACTTAGTTTCACAGACATTAATTCGTAGAAAAGGAGTATATTTTAAAAAGTCAGACCCAAACCTTGATGCCCCTCAGATCATATCTCTTTCAGTCTAGGGGAGAAGAGGCACATAACGCAGTTATGCGCAGTTGTATTCTATGGACTACTGGAAGATGCTCAGATACAATACATCACAGCATTAAAAACTCCATGCATATAAATTTTTAAAAGTCTGCCTGTTATTTTTTCCCCATTTCCTGTCATATTTTTGCATTTTTTGGAAGGTAGTGATTTGCTTTACTTAAGTCTGACCACATCTTGCCTAGCTTAGGCCCTTGGTGAAAACAAAGCTTTTGTAACCATGACTAATACCCTTTAGATGCAAAGAAATCAAACATTAAGGGCTTTGCAGTGTTACTCACACAAAAGAGAAGATATTAATGAATAGACTTCTTTGAAAACACATTTTTGCAGCTAAATCTTTAATGACAAAGGGTTTCTTTGGAGTTTCTTGTTGAATTATCCACAGTATATCTAAGCCTTCTGGCTCTGAAGAAAGCAGGCAAAATTTTACATTGAATAAAAGCAATTCCCCGAGCAATGCCTGACTATCCTTTCCACCAAAAAAGGAGACACATGAATAAATTAAGGTACAAATGAATGTAAATGTCAAGTGAATAGTTCAAACCCACAGTAGAAAAGAGGAACTGTACTTATTTGTCTCCAGGAGGAAACACCCTGGTGGCCAGATTTGACAGCAGCTAATTGGGCAGTAATTGTTATTAATGTCTCTTGTCATTGCTGTCCATAGCAATTCTGGCTGGGTAGAGCTTTGGAAGCAAGTGATAATTTTTAGGCTCCTTGAATGGATTTGAACTGGCTTTTTTTCCCCAAATATTGAGAAATATGAACATTCTTAAAGTAAAATAAAATAATTCACTAATAACAATTTCTCCTTAGCTGGAGATCTGTCCAAATGAACAGTGCTAATGCATGATTTGTGTAGACAGGCATTGACTGACTCTGCTTCTGTTTTTTCTACCAGTGCTCTGGAGTGGTGTTGGTTGTGCTTTATTATTAAGAATTTTGACCCAGTGAAAGGAATTAATAAGAAAAATATAATATGGTTTGAGGACTGTATCACTCACCAGAAGGACTGGTGGGCTCTGGGAGAACTGGGCTTTATCTGTGCTTTATCTGGTGCCTCTATACAATTTTTCCTCCATTGATAGTATTGCTGGAGACTCTGCTGGGTAGCCTGTTTGTACAAAATCAAGGGAAAAAATGAATATCTTTCTGCCTTCCAAATTCTTGCCAAAATTGCTTTGATATTAGCTAAGAGCTTCAAAGGTTTCTAGGAGGCAGACACATATGCATACACACAGAAGTTCATACATGCAGAGTGTGACTGCATTAGCTTCACTTCCATATGAAAACAGTTTGAAAAGGGTAACAGTGTGAATAATTCCCAGATTCTGAGGGATTAGAGTTAGGATACTGTGTGGTTTACAGTAATGACAGAGCTAGCTGCTGAGAGGAGATTTTGACCTGCCACTCCTCAAAGGCTAAAGGCATTTGAGGAGATTTAGTTTATTGTTAATCTTTAGGTGTGCTCAGGCATTATTTCCTTTTTTTCTATGCCAGCTGGGACTCTGCAATCCTCTGGTGCGGGCTAACCCAGCCTTTCCGACCTCGAATACTTTATGTGCTAAGTGGCTAATGAAGAATGCATTTGAAATTATATGTAAAAACAGCACAAGAATCTAAGGAGAAGGGCCAGAATTGGAATCTGGTTTTAAGCGAGTTTGCTGTTCTGTGCTGGCAGCATTTTAAGAATGCAATCCAGCTTATTAAGTGCCATAATTGTACCTGTAAATCATGTCCAAGTGACCTAGTCTACATCTGCAAGTAACTGTGGAGTTGAAAAGAACAGGCAATGTTTTCAAATCCCACCCTGGATCATTTTCACTTCTTAAAGAAGAAAAAAAAAAAGGATTATTCTGAGGCTTAATCCCCAAATGTAAAAGTAAAATTCAAAGTGAACCTAGATGCTCGCTTACTTTAAAGTCTGGGTCCTCATTACCTCTTCTGAATAACAAAGAAAGAAAAAAAATGCAGAAAAGTATCTGCTCTTGTCTTTCAAACACTCCTTTTCTAAATTTGGAGGTTAATTAAACAAATTTAGGTTACATTTCTCACCTGTGTCTAGAAGTTATATTTAATATGAGAGTCAAGATTTTATTCATTTTCCATGTGTATCATTGTGGCTTCAATCAGTCACATGTGATATAATAGATACTTTTTTTCTGTTTAGGTTATTACTTGAAATAACTTTCTGTTTCTTGTACTTCCTTTGTTACGTGTGGATATTATCCACTTGATAGAAATAGAAGAAATTGTTTTGGCTTACTCTTGCCCTGTGACTCCTAATTATCCAATATTTGTACTTTTCCATCTGTTGGGGTTTTTTTTTTCCTCTCTCAGTATTTTGGATGAGGAAGAACATTTCTATAAAAATCTGTTCTTTCCCTGGAGCAAAATGGCTCAGATACACTCCTGGCTGCAGATCTGACAAGGGGTGAGGTTTTGAATCATCAGCAACTTTTATAAAGCCAATATTTCCCTCTGCAGTAGGGAAGTACTTTACAAAAGGACTCAGGTGCCCAGTCAGTGCTATAGCTTATTCCCAGTAATGACAGCATTTCTAAATGTTGCACTTTACCTGGAAGGAGACAACTAAAGTGGTTGCTGGTTTACTGTGCAAATGCAGTCTAAGACAATCAGCCTGTGATGTAGATTGGAAGTACCAGCAGCTATCAGCTGCCTTTTTGTCTGCCCTTAGTTCTTGTCCATGTCAGCTAGTACCAACAGATTGATGATACAGTGACCATATATGCCATGGCGGTGAGCAAGCAAATCTGAATCCTGGATGGCTCCAGCAATCTCTGAAATAGCACATCTAAAGCCAGGTCTGGTGAGATCCTGTGTGCTACACTTCCATGAGATAAGTTCTTGGGGCTTTCTGTGTTGCTTGTGCCCATGTAACTAAAACATAGGAAAAATAGTCTCCATTTCAAGCTTCCAGGTGGTTGTACTCCTTGGACAACTGCTTGCAGCTGTATTCACCTTGCTCCTTCCCATCTGTGAGAAACTGGTACTTGAACCCTGTAAGTCTGATATGATATTCGCTGAAATAGCTGCAAAACTTTTCATCTGTCTAAGCTGGCTTTGGTTCAGGATCCACTCCCCATTAGAAGAGCCTTATTGATTCCCACTGGTGCTTGGAGCTCCTCAAAGACAATTGTGGGTTCTAAAATGCCAATTTTAAGCCTTTACATACAAAAATGTTTTCTGAAGAAGTGTTTCACTTTCAAGACATCACAGATTTTTGTAATAATACCTCTAACCAGGTATTTCCTCTGCCGAGCAGCTCCCTAGGAAGCTGGATGCCCTGACTGCTGAGTACTACTCATTCAGACCAGGAGCAATAAATGTAATGGGATCCACAAACGTTCTTTCCAAAAGGTTATTTGGTTTCTAGTAATATGCTAGCTTGGAAAGTTTCTAGTGTTTGGACTCCAGGTAGTTCTCCTCACTACCAGAATACCTCTTCCCCCTACAACCATCCACCTCCAACTCCCATCCAAGTAGTAGTATTAGACTAACATTATTTTTTTCCTTACTAAGTTTTAATGCAGATGGCACAAGAACTTGCCAGCTAGTTGGCCTGGAGTTTAATGTGAAAGGTTTTTTTCCTCCTGAGAATAGGCAGGCATGAAATTACAACAATGTGAATCTGTACTCCACTGGTCTGAAGAAGGAATTATCTAGGACAAATGTTTCTCTCTGCTCAATTTCATCTGAAATCCCTATAAAATCAAAATGCAGACAGGAGCCAGAAATAAACATTTATATACCTTTCCAGTACCATTCGACTTCAATCTACCACAAACACTTACTACAGCTATTAAAAAAATATTGTGTATTATCAGTTGATCCTCTCATAGAAATTGTATCTGCCCATTTTATTTGAATTTCAATGCTATTGTTTTGCGTGTGTTGAACTACAAAGAGAAGAAAAGGGGTTTGTTATTCCTCTTCATCAACTGATCTAATGCAAGAGGAAAATTGCTGGTAATTATTTTTATAGCAATTATGCTGGCCCAAACACCGTAAGTGCAAGCACATTCCTTGTTGTGTATTACAGAAAGATCTCAAACCACAGACTGTTCAGAATGCACAGCATTTTAATTCATGAACTTTGATGAAACTTATTTTAATACAACTTTGTTTTCCTTATTAAATGACAAGAAAAATTAATTACAACAGATCTGGTAGTGCCTTAATGTAGTCAAGTTGCTGACTGTATTTCAGTAGTTAAGTTTCTCCCTTTGGATATGAGGAGCATGGCTGCTCTACAGGTGTTTTCTCAACCAATTACAAATCTGTAAAGCCTGAACTTTTATCAGATTTTATGCCTGAACATGAAAAAGAATATTTTTTTCCTAGTTGAATTTATCTTAAGACACAGGGACCTGGTTGTCTTTTTGTAAATCTGTGTCTGATGTATACTGAGGTAGTCTAAACATAACAAAGTTTTGAGATGAGAGATATCTCTTATTTTCTGAGGATGACACTGTGGGACTTGTTCTGTTGCTTTGGATCATCACAGTTTCTGAGTTACGTTACTTGTCCATGCTGTGGTATGAGCCTTTACTACCTGCCTTTCTGATAATGCAGCTCCTGACTTAACCACTGCGTAGCTGGATGAGCATTAAAAACTCACTCACCACCAGATATAGCTGGAGTGGTTGAAAAATAACAGTTTTTATGTAGGAAGCTATTGTTTGGCAGAGTATTTTCCCTGAAATATTTCTGCTCTGGGGTTTGTTTCTGCTGTTTTTCCTTCAGTGGTCCCCCAAAACCAGACTTCCCACAGAAAAGGAAAATGGTAATGAAACTCCAGTCAGTGTTACCATTTGGAAGTGCTGCTGTGTTGCCTGACAAGAGCTGTCATTCATCTGCTGCACATTCACACTCTTTTGCTCCATGGAAGTAAGGTACTGAGTGTCATGGGCTGCTTGCTCCAGCCAGAGTGCCTGGAGTTTAAAAACAGTAGCACAGTAGCCTGCTGGAACAGAGAGGTACCTTCTTAGCTTTGGCAGAAAACATTGGCTTTGAATTTTTTCCCTCCTAATATTTTTCCAGGCAGGTTTCTTATTTTTGTTTCAAGTCACTTCCAATAGACATTCCTCTGTGTGCACATACGTAAACATGTGCTTTCCTGCCTTTAGTGCCAATGCCACCAATGGACTCCATAGCAAGCACTCAGAAGGAAAAGCACTGTGCCATCCCTCAGTCTCAGCTCCTCCCAAGGTAATTTCTTTCCCTGAAGAGAATTAGCCATACCGAATGTAGTCTACTTTTAAATATATCAGTGCGGAGTGGGAAGGAAGGTTCATCCAGTGTTATGAGGCAGCCTTTGAAGATGAATTCACTATTCATTAATACTTGTTAATTTTTGAAAGCTACAGCTCTAGATGAGGGATAAGTATCTGCATTAAATTTTGGGTGTTGATACTTACAAAATAAACATTTGTCTCCTGTTTATAGCATTTATATGGCCCTCTGATGGACAAAATCACAATTTCTGCAGTATCTGAAACAGTAGGGACTCTTCCCAGAGTGTCTTTTGAACACTACATTTCCAAATGGAGTTAGAGGTATAGTTTTGTCTTCCATACAGATTTCAATTTTTGGTGAAACTATAGGAAATGCCTTATGACTCCTGAATGGCTGTAACAATATGTGTGATGCCCTAGATGTGTTTTTGGAATAATTATGTTTCTAACTGATGTGATGTTTGTTTTCATTAGGATGTATAATTCTACCCCACTGCAGGGTAATACCTTCACAGATAGATTGATTTCTGGGTATTCTACTTGTTGATGGGATAAAAAAAAAACAAAAACAACCAAACAAAAAAAAAAAAACCCAGTATTTCTTCTCTTACTATGGATTTATCCTGAAACAGTTTTCTTTTTTGACTTGTACATTTTAGACCAACAAATGAATACTATTAGCAGTCCTACCTGGTATTTTACAGTCTTCCCCATGCACAGCTTCTCCTGACACGTCTTTATCACTGAGTATGTCTCCTGAGTAGGTACCAGTGACTTTTCCAGGTTTGTTGGTGTTTTTTTGATGTGCCCCAAGAGAGAATAGGATGAGACAATCATATTTAAACCTGTGTCTGAAACAAAGGCTTTGAACAAAGGTGAAAGACTCATTTAACTTACTTCATCACCAAGCCTATACAAATTAAACTTACACATTACTCACAGTACGACTTGCAATTATGTTGATTAATCATATGTTACTGAGAAAATAGAAACTCATTTATAACAGGCATTATTAATCTATTGTGTCACTTTTGATTTCTTAAAGCCCTATTCCAGGTACAATTCCACTCCCAATGAGCTGGTTAATTCTGTTTCTCTTCCACCTTATTTACAATTAATTTTCAAAATGTTGTTTACATGAAACAATTAATTTAACACAGTTCTTTACAGAAAGGGAATATATAAACTCATTTAGAAGTATACTATTTTAATACTGATACTAGAAATAGATACGTTTTCCAAAGTAATATAAATATGAGAATGTTAATCGACCTTTGGTTTCTTATATAGCAGAAATTAATATGTACATTCAGTTTTGAAAAATGTATTGGCCTTTGAACCATTGTCTAAAGAAAACTTGATCTAGTAATGAAAAGAATGATGTGGGAAACTATTCAGCTAGTAAAGAGGTTTGTTTATCTATGAAATGGCACCACAGTACTCTGAATCTCAGGAAACAGGGAAGTCATGTATACTGACCCCCAGCAGATACTTGCAGCATCACTTTGGCTGCAGATTTTGTGGGTCAAAGAGGCTGTATTTTCTGGTAAAAAAACCCAGAAGTGTTACCTGCAGGACTGTTTCACAAGTAGCTTTCAATGGTAGCGTCGTGATTTAAAACCAATGTAACTGGTTCTGCATCACACAGTCTAAAAACATCCAACACTGTGCCTTTAGCTAGGAAACCATCTAGTGGCTTAAGTTAATACTTACATGTATAAAGAGGGTCCCAGTTTCAGCTAGACCCATTTCTTACGGGTTCTCTCTTAGAGACTTGCTTATGGTTCCCACCTATTATTTTTTTGCTCTTCCTCTTCTGCCTTCTCAGTTCAAAGCCTTTTCCTCTGCAAGCGTTGAGCCCATGCCCTGTCCCAGGGCATTGATCAGTAACAACTCACAGGTATGAATCCTACTCTTTCAAAATAGTCTGGCTCCCCTGGAACTTACATGGCATTTTGGTGGGACCAAGCCCTTGGAGAAGGAATTACTGGCTGCTATTTTCTAGCTGTCTTTCAGTTCATACTAGAATGCTAGAGTTAATGATGGGACCACTGTGTTTACCAGAAGTTGTCTCTGGGCAACACTTCAGCAGGCAAAAATATCCATAAAACACAGTAGTATGATGAGTTCTTTTGTTTCAAATTCTTCTAAGGCAGTCACAGGCAGTGACTCTATGTAACTTTTAATTAGTATATACCTACAGGATTTTAATAAGCTATTTACAAATGGATTGCTCTGCCACATGGCATTATCATTTTTTTAAACTTATGTTGCTGAGGAGGTCAAATGTGAATAGCTCATTCTAAGATTGAAATAAAATATGCCAAAATAATGCTTTATGAGATGATTAACAATTCCCTATTCAACCTTGCTGAGAGATTGCTGTTACATCCCTTTGTTAATGTGCAAGTTGTCTTTTGCAACCAAGTGAGGCAGCCTTTTGTAATTTAGATAATAAAGAGAGTTGTTGTTGTTTAATAAAAGAATGATAATTTATTGACACTTGGATCACATAATGCCATGAGTGTAATGAAACCGAACAAACTAATTTCATTACTCTCTGTGCACTCCATGCTAATTAAAAGCACCAATCAACATGGGTGTAGCATTGTCAACAAAGGCATTAAAAGACTGAGCTGTGGCCAAAAGGCTGATGACAGTTTTCAAGGATGAGGCAGATGGGCAGGAGGTTGAAAAGAAACCAAAAATTACGCAAAGGCGGAAGCTGGAACTTTTGGTAGAGATATTTTTGGACTTTCAGTGGAGTTTTATGGCTTTTCTTCTTTGTCTTTCATGTTTTGGTCAGACAACCAATTTGGTAAAGTTTGTTTCTGTACTTGGTGATGATTTTTATACCTTCAATTTGAAAAGAAACTTCTTAAGTCAAGGCACTAAGACTTGCTAGTGGGGTACATGAGAAAGAGCTTTCCTGAAGGCATCTCATTTGCGCAAACCTTCATGTCACAGTTGCTTCCTCTGAAGTTAGTGACAAAATTCCTATTGCTGCTGGTGGGATCAGGATCTTGCTGCAGAAATCCCCCTATAAACTTGTACAAGGACCCTTGCGAAGTTCAGGGTGGCCTGACTAGCAGTGTTCCCTAACCATTGTCCCAGAAGCTTGCTCAGGAATTTCAGCAGTCAGCTTGCATTCCTCCTCTTTCTGTTATAATAAAAAATACTCATTTTATCTGCTCCACAGATCACAGTAAAAATGATGGACACAATGAAGATCTTTCTTTACAAACAGCAGGGAGAGAGTTTGTGTGAATACATTGGACAACTTTTATGTGAGTTTTCTTCAGAGCGTTATTTACCTGTTTTATATACATATATGTGTGTATATATCCCTTGCACCCGTCAGAGGCATGCAGATTACTTAGTGAAATACAGAAGCTGCTGTGTAACACAAACAAGCAACTGTATTTCAGATATTGCCAAAACTACCCCTGCTAAATGATTTCTCAATTCTCACCCATTTAGTTACCCTTTGGGAGCTGAGTGGACCTTGCATTTTACTCACAGAAATTTGGTTTGGAAGCTCACCGAGGCTTTTTTAGATGAGGATGAAACAAAGGCTGACAAGAGTGCGTTGCTATAGCCATCAGCCTCTGGAGAGACAAAATCAGAGTGATTTCAGCTCCAGTAACTCATTTGATTCTGATTTCATTAAGTAATGCGCAATGTTGGGGTGTCTCCTTTGGTGGTGTTGGGTTCAGTGGAGACCATAATGTGCCAGTTCTAGTTTTATGTCTCTGGGGGTCCCGTGGGCATAGATGCATGCAAAAATCTGAGGGATATAAGTAGGAAAAGCAGGATAGAAAAACACATATGTCTGCATGGCTCTTTGGGAAGACATCCCTGTGGCTTTTATGAAGTTACATCAGGGAAAACAGATCCTGCCTGACCAGTTTTCGAAAGTAGATGAAATTACCATATATCCTCCTAAGACTCAAGGCTCAAAATAACACTGTGCTGAGGGAAGCCTTCAGGGAAGCCTTTGGAGACAAAGAGCAGAAGAAGGGGAAAACAGAGAGCAGATGGTTTTCTCAGGGAAATGATCAAAAGGCTGATGGCAGCCTGTTTCCAAATTGAGGGGTTGCGCAGCTGGACCAAAACATCTGGTCAGTTTACAGTGGATGAAAAATTAGTCACTTTTTAGCAAAGGCAGTGGATTCATAAATGTATTCTTCAGGGATTGTGTAGTTCATTAGCATGTTTGCAGAACTGAGTTGCACAATCTAAATTTTGAATAAAAGGCTGTTGGGACAATTTTGTTTCTGCTTATAAATTACAAGCTGGAGTCTCAGATGGAGTAAACATGTACATGTCTATTGAGGTCAATGCAATTAGATTAAATCAGGGATGCAACTGAGAACCCAACTTACTTTTATTTAGCCTTTTTCTCCCCTTCACACTGAAGTGACTGAGAAAAACTTCTTCAGGTCAAGTCTTCACAAATAGATGTCCCTTCCTCTTCCATGTAAAAATTTTTACACCCTCTTACATCACGGAAGAAAAGTGGATGCTGAGTATGACTGTGAATCAGTGGGATCCTGGTGCATTAGTAGTAAGTGTAATCACAGGACTGAGATCAGACAGAGAGTGGCATTAATGGTGACATGATTTGCAATCAGAGGAGTAATTGCTCCTGTTTCATTTATAGATTGCCCTACCTAATGGAATAAATGCTATTCCACTTATGGACAGAAAGAAGGAAATTGGTAAATTGTTTTTAAAGAAACTGACCTCTGACGCATCCATTTCACTTGCCGCAAAATGTTTGCTTGGAAAATAAACCTTATGGTTCAGTGGCATCCAAACAAGTTGTTGTTTCCTTTTGTTGTGTATTGATTGAAAGAGAGGTTACAGGTAAAGGGATTTTAATTGACTAGACAGAAGTTGTGATTGATTTGCTCAGAGAAGTCATGTTTTCAAATATTTGCTTTAAATGAGGCATGGAAAATAGAAACTTAGAACTGTGTGATCTTTGTTCCCAAAGAACATTATTTCTCAAAAATTCATTGCCACTCCAAACTAAATCTCTGCCAAAGGTAAGACCTCTACAGAATTTGTTTCCCGTGAGAGTTCTCATGAATCTTGAAGGATTTTAATAGTAGAACCAACCTTCATAAAGCAATTTTCTTCTGTAATACAAGTTATTTTATACACGAAAATGATGGTGGTAGAGAACAGCATTTAAAATGAAATTTATTTCTCTTATTGTTACTGTGTGAATTATAAATTCCATGAGTGTGCTGTGCAAAGGAAATGAGGCTGAGCAGTGTAATTTTGAAGCCTTATCTCCATTCCT
>NW_009932474.1:33694-40834 GCF_000696875.1 Nestor notabilis
CATTACAGGCATTTTGTAGTTGCATTTAAATTGTATTTTTTCCATTTAAGAATATTTCAGATAGTTTTTGTTGCCAATGAACTACACAGAGAGTTAAATTCATTGCTTATGTTAAGGGACTATATGCATTCTAATCAAGGGCTGACTCTAAGAACTAAGTAATTATTTACATGATGTTGCAAAATAGTATTATACTTTTTTATGTAGAGATTAAAAATTACTCTGTAATATGAATCTACCAGAGATTTTTTTGTGTGTGTGTTACATTTTCTAGTTCTGGAGGATTCCATTGGTCACAAAATACCTCAACAACTTTACACTACTTAACACAAGAATGTTTTCTTCATGACATTTGGATGGTGAGTTAGGCTTTACAATTGGCTTTATCTCTGTATAGCACTAAGTGGCCCATTTCCAAGCTGTGTAATAGCACTGAGGTTTGTCTACCGCTCCATCTTCCCAAATACTCCTGACTACTTTTCTAGGATGTCATTGTCAGGCTCACTTGAGTGAACTCTGCAGTCTGCAGAGGAGATAAAGGAAGGAGTAAGGACAATCTTGGAGAGGGAAAAAGAGAAGTAGTGTACTTATTTTTAATGCAAAAATCCTGGGAATCTGTGAATTATTCATACCACAAATAATTACTGGCAATGATTAGTGCCTTTTTACAAGAGGGCTTGAGTTCACTCTTCTCTACAGCTACCTTGATTGTGTTTCTATTATATGTTAATGGAAAATTGGCAAATCAGTCTTTGCTCTTCAGATAAACTTACCTCAACCTGAAGATTTCAAACAAACACAGATTCCATCTGTTTGGCAAGTACTTCAGGGAGCCTTATCTCACTTTAACAAATCACCCCCTTCCTGCCATCAGGTCTGTACAAAGTGGTCATTAAGTTCTGTTAAAAATGAAGCTGCTCCAGCATCCTTTTGTGAACGTGACCATGAACAGTTAGACAAGGTGCACAAGGTTGGTTGTTTGCATGGTTTCACTGATTTAAATATTGCTTCAGAAGGGGAATCATTGTATGAAAGTATAGGGATGTCATTTGAGGGCAAAATAATGTTATTTTTACATAAAATAAGAACAAAAAAAAAAAAAACCCAAACCTTTATACACTAGAAACACCTTGTCTAAACTGTCAAAATTCTTCTAAGGAGAAAGTACTTTTTCCCTCATAAATGGCTTAGAATTACTTCAGTCTACAAGATTAGTATTGTTTAACACTGTATTATTATGTTCCTGTTTAATAGTACACAAAACCTTGTAAATTCCTTTACAAAAAACACAGATCATCCAGCTTACAGATGAAATCGTAGAAAAGTATTTCAAACAGACCACAGCTCAACATGATCCTAATCTCTTGTCCTTTATTTCATACCGGTATCATTCCGTTGACCTCTGTGGAGTTATTCCAGAGTTAAGCCAAAGCAAATGAAATTACAACTGGGCCCACTGTTTTTATACTGATTTTAAATGAATGGGCACTTGTTCTCAATGTATCAAGGTCTGTTCCAAATATTTAACCTCTGCTTCATCACTTTTGATCCCGGTGGCTTTATTCGTATTAAATTGGAGCTTACTGGGTTGTTTGAAAACATTGTCAAACGCATCCCCACTGGCTTGGTTTGGGAATACTGAGTCAAATCTCAACCTCTTGATGTAAGACAAGGTTTGGCTCCTTGTGCTTTTCTTACATCTCTTCCTATTCTTTTATTCAACTAATACAGTTTGATTGCTTTCAGTGACATACAAATGTCATAGAAATAGGAACGCCCAGTAAGGAAACCTATATGTTTTCATGTATTAAAATAATAAGTTTAAACATTACCTTTAATAGCCTTATCTTTAAAAATCTCTCAGTATTTAAAGTTCCACAAGGAGAAAATCAGGGTCTAATATATTAAACAGTTGAACACTTGGCAAAAGACAGTGTTGTTTAAAAATAGCAAAGCAATTTTGTTCTCGGTAAGCCAGTAACTAGCAGTGCAGCACAAAGCCTGGTGCCTACAGGTCTGATTCCTGTCTGTTACTGGTAGCTAAACCTTAAGTCAGTTCTTTAGGCTCCTTGACTTTTATTATCTGGTGGTTTTGGTAGACATATATGAAATCGTCAGTAGCCATACACATTTCCTAGCTGGCTATATTACAAGACTTCCCAATCCCATAAATGTTTTAGTTTTCACTTGTCAGAAATGCTGCATAATCCTAAATGAACCTGAGATCTGTGAGAGCTCAGAGACATGTTATCGTGAGTGGCTTTTCTGTTTTTCTGACCAGAGCTGTCATCTTTCTGTGCTTTTTGACCAAAGGTCAGTCAATATGCAAAAATCTTTGCATTTTTTATTTAAATACTTTGGCACCTGCATCTAAAAACGCATCTCAACATGCACAGTGTCTAAAGAAGAGCAAAGGTGGTATTAAAAAAGGTGTTTCCACTAAAGGCAGTGGCACGTGTGTGAATATTGATGGCTAGACAAGTTTGTTTACTAGGAAATTTTCTCCAGTTCTAGCTAGTATTTGCATATTATTGACATGGCTGATATAGGGGAGGTGCAGAGATGCAAATAGATGATTTGAGGTTATACACAGAGAAACAGCTGGTTATGCAAACATACCATACTGCAACATTTAAGAACCAAGAAGAACAACATATTCAACAAAGAGCTGTTATGCTTGAAAACTTATCTGTTAGGTCTAATAAAAGATGTCTCTCCCTGCAAATCATCTCTTTTATCCTTATATTTTCATGCCTTCATCAACACAACTACTTGCATACAAACAGGATCATAAAAATATGAGCTTAATCCACATCTTAAAAATCAATTCTGTTTTTAAAATGTTCCTCAGAGCTTTATTAAAACTTATGCCACCACTGTAAGTTTTAATCACCTGTTGACACCTGTGTAATCTGTATGCAGCTGATGAGAGAACACTTAGTTTCACACTCAGGATGTAATCTGGTTTCCTTTCCCAGTACTTTTGGAATTTAGGAAATTTCAGCAAAATTTTTCTTGAAAAATTCTTAGGGATTTTATGGCCATGTCCAAGTGGAAACTTCGTGTGACCTCAGGCACTGCTGCAAAACCATGTTAAGTGAAGTCTTTCTTATACCACTATGTGAAATGTGCTCTTCAACTTTTTAATTTATACACACCTTTACCAAGTGATTTATTCTCCATAGGAACAAACAGGAGTGGACCAGAACTGATTTGCTGGGCTAAAAAAGTTGTAATTTTAGATCTGGTTGGTTCATTTTCACTGCTGAACAGATTATGCCTCATTAAAGACCATCAAGTCTATCGCAATTACTCACTATCACTTGTGTAATGTCAGTAACTCAGCATGTCAAAGTGCTTGACAAAGAGCTGGGAACTGCAAGTGAGAACTGGGAAGGGAAGAGATCCAGGATCTTCCCATGTGTCTGTAGAGAGACAGTGGCAGAATCATGCAGAGAATCCTGGCTGGATTTGAGTGCTGGTTTTCGGTGGGATAGAGATAATTTTCTTCAAAGTAGCTGTTGTGGGGCTGTGTTTTGGGTTTGTGCTGGAAACAGTGTTGATAACACAGGGATGTTTCCTTACTGCTGAGCAGTGCTTGCACAGAATCAAGACCTTTTCTGCTCCTCACACCCCACCCACCAGTGAGGAGGTTGAGGGTGCACAAGATGTTAGGAGGGGACACAGCCAGGACAGCCAATCGCAGCTGACCCAAGGTGTATCTCATACCACAGGACATCATGCTCAGCATATAAAGCTGGGAGAAGAAGGAGGGTGAGGGATGTTTAGAGTGATGGTGTTTGTCTTCCCAAGTCACCATGATGTCTGGTGGAGCCCTGGTCTCCTGGGGATGGCATCTCCTGGGGATGGATTGCAATGGGAAGTGGTGAATTAATTTCTTGTTTTGCTTTGCTTGCGTGCACAGCTTTTGCTTTACCTGTTAAACCGTCTTCATCTCAACCCATGAGTTTTCTCACTTTTACTTTTCCAGTGCTCTCCCCCATCCCTCTGGGGACAGTGAGCGAGTGGCTGCATGGGGCTTAGTTGCTGGCAGTTTGGTTGTATTGGGCCTATGAATGTCAGTCCAAGAATATAGTCCACTAATCTACTTTTCCACAAAGGGCCATGAAATATTTAAATTTGATTCATCTTATACAAGTAAAACATAATTTCTCATATAAATAGACTTTTCATTTGGTTTCCTTCCTTTGCTACCATGCAACTTCTCCAACTTTGCTGTCAGCAATAATCTGCTGAGAGCTGGGAATTTATGTTGAACTGGAATGAACACAAATTCTTTGTTCCTGTTTTTAGCATTCCCAAATGTATCAAATCGCAGACAGTTCAGTCTTCCTGTCATTTCTCCCTCCAGCAACTGAGTTGTGTGTCCCTTGGTAATGTCTCCGCAGGAAGACGCTTGCCATGCAACCACCGCTGCTGCTGTCTTTGGGCTCTGCTGCCATCTAGCCATCTTCCACCTCAACTCCGAGCTCATCTTTTTTCCCGGGGAACCGTCCTGTTTCCCTGGGGGCCGAGGTAGCACCTGTGAATGTGAGAAAACACACGTGGTCCTTTGCCACTGAGTGAAAAAGGGATGGCAGTGATTATCCAACTGTGCAGGCTTCAGTTCACAGTGAGGAGTTTGTTGTGTTTGGCAGTAGTTCAAATTCTGCTTAAGGAAATGTGTCTTTTAAACTCTCATACCTTTGAATTGATGGTCTAGCAATTTTGGCCCTTTTCTCATAAATATCAACAGAAAGTTTATCAGCACTTAAAGCAAAGCCATTCAACCTGAAGACTTCAAAAAAAAACCAAAACGCTGCAAGGTCTTTTAAATCACAAACATACAAACTCCAAACACAGCAAAAACCATTTCTGAGGATGGTGTAGGTGCAAAGCTGCTTTATAGAGCCACTTCTCCTTTCCTACAGAGCAGATCTTAAAGTTTCTAAAGTATTCCATCAGAAGGACAGCAAGAAATGTAACATGATCAGAAAAACAGACTCAGTAAAACCAAACCAGAAAACAACTGAGGATAGAATATGTGTGCAAATATATAACAGAAAGCAATATACATCTATGCATAATTTTAAAACACAGTATCCATTTTAAAGGTTTTTTTAAAAGTGTTCTCAGTTCTCCAGGAATCTGTTAGTTTACTGGTTTACATCTTTAGCGAAACAGCTAGAGGGAAAACGAGTGGAAGATGTTCCGTGCAGAAGAGTACCGTAGTTTGGCTGCAATCATCTTTGCAAAACACCCAGGGTTAAAGAAAACATTAAATCCACCAGCAACTCGTCTTTTATACCCTTTCCCCTCCCTGCAAGTTCAGAGTAGTGGGGTTTGCATTGAGCCCTGGCTTTGGACCCCATGGGCTTACTCAGTAGCTTTCTGTACAGCTACCACTGAGAAGAGCCCAAAGGGGCAAAAAGCTTCAGTGCTGCTACCTGGCTGATGCTGGACCCTGCTGCCAAAAGGAGGCAGAGAGGAGGGGAAGACTTGTCCTCATCTTAAGAGTTCTCAGGTCCTCTGCTGATCCCCAGCCCTGCGTTTAGGGATTCTCATTTAGGAAACCCACCTGGGAGTTAATATGGGCTTAACAAGCAATACTGTCTTGTTCGATGTTTCTCTTCATACTATCTTTTCGTATTTTCTCCCTAACACTATGTTCTTCCTATATTTTCTCTTCCATTTCTCAGCACACTTTCACCAAATATCTCAAACCACCATAGTCTGGCAAACTAAAACAAGTAATAAAAATTAAGGCACGGTGATTTTCTGCGGTTTATTCTCCCCCGTAAAGCTGCCACTCACCTATAGTCACGAGATGAAATTCCTCTATAGCGATGTATTAGGGGAAAGAAAATAGCTGGGTTTCCACTAGGTGGTGACGTTGTAAAGCTGACTTGGAATGAGAGAGTTCCTGGAGCAGGGTGAGACCCTGGGACGCTGCCGAAGGGGAGCTGGAGGGGGTGGTGCTTCTTTGGGAATTTGCAGGACGCTCATCTTCCTCCCGGCACCTGAGGAGGGAAGCAGCGGGGCCGGATCTGTGGAGCACCACCGAAATAGAGAGTTTTCTTCCAAGCAGGGAAAACAGTGAATGAGAAGATAAATGGAAAAACTAATTCTGTATATTATTTCTTTAAGGACCTAGTTTATCAGGAGAAGAGTTAATTTACCCCACCAGGATTTGTAAACTGTCATCCTGATCTTACAAATAATTTGAGGTTTTTCAGATAGTTTTACCATCTACTTTGATTTGGGGCTTTAGGGTCTTTCTTTGCTGAGAGTTATTTGTACACTGTCAGCACTTAAACACTGGGAGAAATAGATAGGAACAATTATTTAATTATTCTTTAGATAAGATTGAAACAACAAAAAAAAAAAGTGCCCCATTTTTCTCAGGGTCATTAAAAGAAATTTGCATGACATTAGGTTTCCACAGAGATTTTTGACTCATACAAATTAAAGCCAGATTTAGAATGTTTAAGCTTGAACTGCCATTCTAATTTGTGAACACAGGCCCACGAAAAAGGAACTTGATGCAAGTTCCACGATGGTCTTGCACTTTCTTTCATGTTTAGGATGAAAACACAAAACACTCATTTTACATAAGTTCTTCATTTTGTTAAAATATGATTTATTCTTCCACACATTACCAAGAAATTTGATAGCACAAACCCTTTTTCCACTCAATTTTCTGCCACTGAAAGAGCACTGCATTATGTATTTCTGCAATCTCCACTGTGAATAGTATCTGTTATTCTAGTTACTGCTTAGAGGACATATAAAAAGAGTTATTTGTAGCAAACATGCATCCAACAGGCTATGCTACATAAATACTGAATATCACATCCTACAGCTGAGTCTGCTGCTAGTCACTTACAACATTTTAGAAGCAGCTTTCAAATAAACCGAAGTCCCTTCTTGACAATCTCTACTGTCCAGAACAAACTGTTGAAAAATACAGGTTAGAGCTCTCTCCATCACCTGTTTTTCTTTTTATTGCATGTAAAAGCTACTCACACAGATCTCTGCAGCTGAAAGTGGTGCAGGATCTGATTTTCTCTTGTGGTCCTGCACGATTCTTGCTTCACTGCACAGGTTTCGCTTTGGCTGGCTTGCACTGGAGTTGCTGCG
>NW_009932474.1:40849-41867 GCF_000696875.1 Nestor notabilis
GCAGGAATCAGGACACCTTTTTAGCCTTAAACACAGCAAGAATTTTTATTGAGTAAATTTATGTTTGTAGCAGGGTGTTTATTGTAATATTCCACAATATATGCCTGGAAATTATTTGTTATCTCACATTCACTACAAGTATTTGCAAATATAAGCATTTTCAAGTTATTCAGGACAGTGTTTGGTTAATGAAGTGGGAGATTTAGTAGCTTCTCAACCTTTTGATTGCATGTTGTAATTAAATGATGGCTGATCTTCTTGAAGGTGGTTTATCTCTTTTCCTTATGATTATCTGCAGCTATTAGCTATAGCTGCTCACTGTCAACAGAGAAATATCCTAAAAGTTAGATGCTGAGACGCTGCACTAAGAAACAGTCCTTTTTTTTTTTTTTTTTCCTTCTTGTTAAATATCAACATTTTGCTTTTAAAATTTTTAGATGCACAAATTGTAGAATCTTATCTTTCTCTCTTGAAATGTATTGGGAAAACTGCACAGGAAATTTGGGTCACTGTCCCTCTGGGAGGAGACCATTTCTTCCCTAATGTCACAGCAACAAAACCAGGCAGAACAAAAGAAAAATATCCTAAGTATCCTAGGAAGCAAAGATCTACCTCATTGTCATCTTCCAAATTCTCTGTTCTTTCTCTCTTGCTTTGGGTGAAGAAGCCACAACGTGTGAGACTGGAGGAAAGAGTAAATACATGTTTTATTACAGCTTCTTACTTATCTCAGCAATTTTAAACACAGAATGCAGATACCTAGAGAGACAGATTTGAGTTGAAGTGATGTTCCTGCATAATCTCTTTATTTCTAACAGGATTATGCTGAAGGTGAAGTAGATCCAGCTCTGCTAAAAGTGTGTTTGAGTGGGGTCTGTCCACATGTGGAATATCACTACCACTTTCACTGGCATGGCCATTGCTTAGTCACCCTACTTAGCTTCCTACGTCATGGTGCAACTAAATAGGAAGTCCTTGACCCTGTCAGCCTTATATTCAATATTAATAATATTCAATA
>NW_009932475.1:0-725 GCF_000696875.1 Nestor notabilis
AGTGTTGAATTGTAATTCAGGCCACCATATGTCCTTAGGCGCATACCCAGGTGGCTCTTTATGCATTGATGAAAGGCGCTTTGCTGAACCATACTTGAAATTTGGAAAGCAGATTCACTGTTGGCATCAGCATTGAGGTTTCCATCAGTGTCTCTGCGATGTGTAAACGATGAAACTCCATCTGTAGGACCAACTTCTCCGTACAGAGAAACTCCAGCTGTAGGACCCGTCAAAGGACTTATCCTTGTGCCAAGATCGGCACATCTTTCTGCTCATTCTCAGATTTTTATCTCCTATCCATTTGCCAGTTCTAGTGGACAGTTGCCAGCTGTGTTATCAAATTGTACTTTTGTATGCTTCAAAGGCAGGAGTTTGCCTTAATACAGAGTTATTGTTGTAGTTTATCTCAGACCTTTGTTTTGCTTCCAACACTATAAATAACCCTGAACCGGAATTTAAATGCTATGAAGAAGTCAGTCTCGCACTGTAATACGGAACCCCAGCTTCCTTCAGCTTACCCAGCTCTCCCCTTGTGTTTTATATCTTGCAGTCTTCCTACTGCTGATTTCTCTTTGACAATCTTGGGTGATGCTGCTTTCTATTTCTGATGAGTATCTGTGACACAGACCACATTCAACACCTAGCTAGCAGCCACACACTTGCCCAGACCCTACTTGGGAGTTCAACAATAGTCAACAATAATGCAATTCTCCCACAGTATGCAG
>NW_009932475.1:756-53027 GCF_000696875.1 Nestor notabilis
AAGCAAGAGTTTCTCATATCCTTATGCCATAAACAACCTCACATAAGCCCAAGGAGGAGGTCAGTCTGCTACATATTGTTTTCTTGCAATACAATAAGAATAAAATGTACCAACCAGATCTTGACTCTTGATATGATCTACTTTAAGCAACAAGAAAATAAGATCATTTGACTCCTGATTCCCACATGTGCTGTTAACACATTTTAATTTAGGTGCATTGGTTTTATTCATTTCTCTAAGCCCACTAAAATGTCTTCTTGCTGGACAGAATGAGAGACATTGTGTATATCAGTAGGATTCAGTGTGTTCTTCTGCCCATAAGGTTTCAATCAATATCTACCAAAAAAAGGGAGTTTGTTAGAAAAACCTCAGTATTTGTCTCCTTAAATCAGTATTGTCTAAGCCCTCCAAATTCATCACAGCATCTATGTTTAACACCCACTAGATTTCTCAGGGATATAGGCATCTGTTTAAATGCTTGCCAGATCTGAAGAACTCATGCGCATGCATAAAGCTGTACTGAAATAGGGGTTACAGGGTCTCTGTTGCACAGCATATCCTCCCCTACACACGTACCATTTCTGTCTTTCTCAGTTTCTCAAGCTTGCTATCTCCACTGAAACCCAGCATCAATGGATTTTTCTGGGTTTACATTTTGCCGGAGATTTTCTATTCCTCCCTGCTCTCACAGTCGCTTTTGCTTCTGCTTACTTCTCTGCTTCTGCTATTCTTTTTGCTCCACATGACTTTGTTCCCCACCTCTTGATCTTCTAGGCCCAGTGTAAACATTTCATTTGTTCCACTCTCTGTAAACAGAATTCCTTCCTCCTCTTCAAATCTGCCCTTAAATCTACACATGGGTTTGAGCTTAGTATTGACTCTAAGCCCTAATCCCCGGGGCCTGCACCATATGGTACATATGGCACATAAATCTGCCCTTAAATCTACACATGGGTTTGAGCTTAGTATTGACTCTAAGCCCTAATCCCCGGGGCCTGGAGAAATCTGACTGTGGTTACCCATAACTGTGAGGAATGAGGTTAGCTGATGTGACTCTGAACATGAGGGGTTCTGGCTGGTCAAGGCTCAGCAGGTCAAGGCTCTTCCATCACTATACAACAACCTTTGTTTGTTCTCCATAATCTTGTTTCTCTCCCAGATAAAGAAACTAAATTCAGTTCTGTAAAATGCTCTCTATCTGTTTCTTCTGGGAAGTTTTTGTATGTCTGTGAAAGAAGTGAAATTCAGAACAGCTACTGAGGAGACATCTTCACACACCTCAATCAATCTTACTTCTGTTCAGCGTTCGTACCTACTGGGATCTGTTTCCAAAACCCTTTGCTAGTCCCTCAGAATGAGAAAGATCATTAACTAAGCAAAAATTGATTCATTACAGTGAGAAAGTTTTTCAACAGCCATGTGTTGTTAGCCCAAACCGCAGGCTGCTATGATCTTTTGAATACACAGGAGGGAACTGTGCAGAATTCTCAGGCACAAAAAGCCTCAGATGATGTCAGTGCTTGAAAGCCTGAAGGCCAAAGAGTATTAGTGAAAGTCCTGTTGGGGTAGCTGAGGGAGATTCAACAGGGCAGCTCCTTTCCTTCATTAGATTAGTCCATCAAAATCATTAAGAAAAGAAGAACAGGCATTCGTACTTAGTGACTGTGGAAAAAACCAAGCTGCAGACTCCAAATGCAATATAAACAAGTGCAGGAATGTATGTCCTGGCAACTGATGTCCTTGAAACAACAATATTGAAAAGGTGAGAACTGTCTTTATTCAGAGACTTGTAGAACATATGCTTGAGGGAACCCAGAGAGGTCATCCCGTTCACTCCCTTTTTCTAAGGCAATTATCATCTCTCCCTAATGTTGAGTGGGCTTGCTCGGAAACTTAATAACCATCTTGATGCTGAAATTGCTGTTTGACTGCCTATCAAAGCTTTTAAAATAAAATGATGGTGAATAAAGTTAAGAAAATTTACACCTCCTACTTTGGCTGGCATCTTTTTTTAACGCCATCAGTGAATGGATCTTGGAGAGTTCTGGGAATTTTCCCTCTCATCTGACCACAGATTTTAAAACCCAAAACTTTGTTCCATTGAAAACCTATCATGTTGAGCTAAGAGGAATCATAGGTGTCAATCAGAGACAGGGAAGAATAGTCTTACCATTTATTTGTGTGAAGTTAGTAGAAATTATGTTCCTTTATCAGCAGTGGGAAGAAAACAACCTTGGCCTAGGAAGATATGTTCAGTGTGTAAAATCATGTAAAATGGTAGTCTAGAGGGTAGTCTAGCTATCAGAGAAATCAAGTGAGCAGGAACAGTGCTCAGTGGAGTGTTTTCTATAAGGAATTCAGGTCATTTATTTCATTGCTGTTTCATGTTGTCTCCTGTGGAAGGGATAAGAAAGAAGGGTTAATTTGCTCCCCATTATGATCAGACAAAAGAGGGAAGAAAAGACATCTCATTCACAGTCCAGGTTCAGAACAGCAAAGTGAAAAGTGTTTTTCTAAGGAGGCATTTAAGGGGAGGAAGGGAGAGCTTTGGTACACAAGAGCAGGGAGATGGTTCTAAGTAAGTGGGCTAGGCACAGCCGTGTCTGGGAACTGTCAAAGGGAACTGTAATCAGAGTGGATCAGAAGGGCAAGTGTAACAAGCTGAAATGAGGAAATGAGCACCACTACATCCGCTTTGAACACAAGCTCCTGTACTGTGATTTTGAAAAGGGCCAGTGTAGAAGGAGCGAGAGACACCACTGTAGCTACGGGACTTTAAGAAGAACATTCTCCATAAAAGCTCCTGTTAAGTTTACAAAAACTGCCACTACTACAGCAGAGCCTCCTCCAAACCCAGATAACTGATGTTCAGTACTGCTCAGGAAAGGCCACGGTCAATGCAAACCTTGGTGTATTTTCAAGCATTGGCAGGAACACTTTTTATGGTTATTTCCATGTTAACTTCCTAACACACTTCACAGTAAAATACTACGACAATTAGTAATTATTGCCAATTTTAATAAGAAATGTTTATGACTGGCAAATAATAAATACAGCACTCCTGCAAATTAACTTCTTTGCTATTCCAGCTCCTTGCAGAGGTTAGCATCAGGCTACTTCAGCTAACCTTGGTCATAAGCATGCTCAGCTGCCTCTCAGCATCAGAATAGCCCAGGTTCAGCACAGGTCCTCTGAGCTGGCTGCTCTCTTCAGCTTGCAGTAGGAGAACAGCAAAGGTAATGCTACCCCATAGTCAAATTTCATAGCAGCTATTGTGGGTGTCACCTACCTGTCATGTCTGACTCACCCCACCATCTTTTTGTTGTTTTCATTTAAATATTTAAACACTCAAATATTCCAGCCACTTTACATTTCATCTCCTCAGAAAGAAGCAATGTTTCAGAGGTGTTACCATGGAAACAATGGAGTGAGGAGGCAGCTAAACATGAAAGAAAGTCGACCAACAGTAAATCCAGAGACATGCTTTAGGGTAACTTAAAATTAAAAAAAATGTATAATTAATCGGGCTGCTGCTGAGCATGTGTTTGTGCTTACTGCTTTCTTATAAGTGATAAGAGGCCACCTTTTTACCTGTGACAAGAAAATCAGAATTTTCAGTACCTAAAGTCCTTTTTGACACAAGAGGTATGATGACCACCTTTGGAGTGGACCACCAGCATTAGTTATCAACAGTGGCAGCCAACTGGAATGGCATTGTTAACAATGGTGGAAGCAACACCAGCTTCCTCAAACAAATCAATCCATACTAATGGCAGTGGGCTGTGAGCCCTGGAGAGTTGTGATCCAAGACATTTGCAAAGTTTAATCAGAGTACAGGAAAAAAGATTAGCATGAGTGGAAGTAAAAATGCTGCTAGATGTGGCATGCCCCTTCCAATTATGCAAATGGATACACAGAGCCATTCTGCTCAGAAGTGGGTATTAAATTATCCTTGTGGATAAATATAAAATCATACCTTTGTCAGTCTGTCACCATATATCCTGAAATACCATAATTACCTCTCTCAAGCATGGGAAGGAACAACTAACTCTTGGCTTTTGCCTGCACGCACATCATAAAATGATTTTCTGCAACTTTACATAGCCTTAACTTTACTGAAGTATATGTTGTCTGTAGTGAAGGTAGCAAAGCAAAATCCAACATTTCAACTATGTGTTAGGCAAGAAAAGCTCAAAATAAATCCCTTTAATGAAGATCATATTCACTTCATGCATTGGCAAATTGACCACAGAAACATTTAATACATTTAAATATGCCACACAAAATGTTCTGTTCAGAACAGAGTCAGAAACAGACCATTAGAGACTTGAGCTTTAGTTGCTCTTTATAACCCTTTAGATCATGCTTAAGACCGTAATATTTTCACTTGTGGGCAAAGGAAGGGTCCTGGGTGATGTCTAAAACCTCTCCCTAATGTTGGAAATCATCTCGATGATTAAAAGAAGAATCGTTCCCGCCATCAGTGGCCACTAGAAAACTTCTGTCATTGTAGAGTGGCAGAGTGGGATACATCTTCAGCAAACTGACAGCTCTGGTGTGACTGCTGCACTGAATGCCTGGCTGTTGGTGCACAGGGTGGCCAACAGTACCCACTCCACCACCACCCTCCTCAGAAAGGGTGCCCGACACCTGCTCAAAGGGTCATGCTTGGGCACAGCTGAGGTTTTTACTGACTTCGTTTCGGGAGTCTTTCTCCTTGGAACAATGTTTTTCTTCTTGGATCCACAAGGAGATGAAAGCATTACAGGTGGAGCTTCTAGTTTAGAGACTTGACCATCTACTCCACAGCTAAACAGCTGCCACTGCATGTTAGAAGCACCTTGAGGAGACAGAGCAGGCCAGATCCTACAAGCCTGAAGCACTGAGTTACCAATGCACTATTGAGAGTACCTTCCTCCTGGAGGCATGGGCAGAGAGTCAGATAGTAATACAGATCCACATAGCCCGCAACTTAGGTAAACTATGAGGGAGGGTGAGGGGACTGGTCTACTGAGGCTTGAGACACTGGTGGGACCTTGCTACCAGCAAACGCCAAGGAGCAGATCCTACCCATACCCAGCTGGCTTGGGAGCCTGTGGAAGAGAACAGCCATGCCAATTCACAGTAGCATCAGGGCATCAGACAGGTTGTAATTGGTCATCACAAAATATAGTTAGTCCACAGCTTTTGATACAAGATGGTTTATACAATTCTCTACACACACACAAAAAAATTGTATTAGATCTCTTTGAATTAACATGACAGTACAGCTAAATAAATGTTTATCTGGAGCAAACTGATCTCCTGTCCATTTCACAATCATTTAAAAAAAGTACCAAGTTGCATTTAGCCCTGTGACTGATGAATCTCACAGAATTCATTATGCTGTTGGCATTGACTGTGCAAAGGAAAAAAAGAGATGGGCTGTGGTTTTATGCAATTTGTTTTTCTCACTGTTGGAAATCTATCATACTTTTCCTGCTCAAGTTATCAAGATGGTTGATAAGCTGGAAATAAATCAGATCATTGAGGTGAATGTTACATAGCAAGCTATTGTGTAACTGAACTGTATTTCCTATCTTAGCCTTCCAAACTCTATCAAGTAAAGTAAATAAATAAATTAATAAAGGACAAGTATTCTGGAAGATTTAACTAGCCTTAAAATTTGATTTTCAGCTTTAAAATTAACCCTAAATAGTGAATTTTTAATTATATCCAAAGCAAACCCACAAAATCTCCAGAGGCTTAGCTGTGACACTGCCATGAAAACTGAATAAAAGGGCACAGCTTTGGTTTTGTTGTTTTTGTCCCCCCAGACCAGAAGCTTCCAGAGCGAGGCTGCCTCCTGCTTTCCTTCTGCTCAGTGCTTGGCACGGCTACCCCTCCATGTGCCGCAGCTGCAGTAACTACCATGGCAGACATCCTGTCATGCCACTTGCTTGAGGTGGTAATGCAACGACCCCCAGTCTTAGGGATTTGCACGGCTGCGCAGTTTGTGGCGGATAGGAAGCAAACAAGCACATACACTGCTGCTTTTTCTTGAATGTTCACATCAAGTACCCGTCCTGAATGAAGACCTGTTTCATCTCTTGTCTGAAAAATCTCTTTACCCCTCTGTTGTTCTCAGTATTTCTCTCTGAGTTGCTGCTCAATGACTCCAGTGGACCCTGGACCATGTCCTAAGAGAAGAAAAATCTTTTAGCTCATTGTCAAGTCTCAGGGCAAGCTGATCATCCAGAAAAAAAACAGTTAAAGTCACTCACGGAATAATAATTATGCCCAGGCTCTGATACTTTTTCCCCGTGTTTCAACAGGCAGATGAACCAATTAGTGTGAACTGAATTATGTGAAACCCAGACTGGGTTTTGCTGTCACTGACACAGTGCCCTTGGCTCAGAGCTTTGTGGAGGTGATTACACTGAGTTGCTTGTGACCACCAGACTCTGAGCACTGGTATGCTCACCAGTGATTTTCAAATGCCACCTTACGACAAGTAAGTATCCTAGCTGCTATTTTTCTTACTTAAGAGGCTGTTAAAAAAGCCATAAGAAGAAAATCATTACCACATAATCCAAACCACTGAAAATCTTTTCTTTGCCTTGGTAAAATATCTGGCTAGTATGAATGCTCATGACTTCTCTGGTGAACTCCAAGGTGCTAAGGCATTATGAGACTTTTAAAAATCTAGTGCTATTTAGCAAGTAAAACATTTTACAGTCTCAGACTTTACTGAGAAGTGGGCTTAGAGAGGAAGGAGATAAAAAGTTTTAGCTCTAGCTTAACTGTACTTTTGAACTTCTCAGTCATATCTGTTTTGGTACCTGAGGAATTTTAAGGAAGTGAAATCAAATGTCTGTCTGATTTTAGGTGATGTGCAATATTTATTCTGAAGGCTCACGCAGCTTCTTTCACTCTTGAATTATTTACAACATGCACACACTCTCATGTCTCAATAGATCACTCTATAACTCCATCAAGTAAAACGAAAGTAATTTGCACATTGTAAATATATATGTGTGTGTGTGCATATGGAGGCTTAGTAAGAATCAGTATCAGTTGATCATCCATCCATGCTAAGGACTGAAAAATGTAATTTATTAAAAATAGGGAGAGAATTTGCAGGTGGAAACAAATAGAAAATCCAGCTAGTCCAGGATGTATCTTGAGCACCAGTTAGTACTGGAGGTTGCAAAAGAAGGTTGAAGAAATTGAGTTTCATCAAGAAGGATTGTTCTTAGTGCCAGGTAGCTGGAGATTAATTTAAGTCCTGAAACTTGGAGGAGTTTGATCCTTCAGTAGGGTTTTGTTGTTGTTGTTGTTTATTTAGGATAACAAAGGTATGAACATCTTATTTCCAACATCTTATTTCCCTTCACTGGGCTAGGCCAGCTGTACTAAAAAAATAAAAATAAAACCTAACAATAGCCTCAAGCAGATGCATGAGTTTCTGCATCAGTATCAGTTCTCTGCTTCTCCAAAAGTGACTTTACAGTAGGAATTCCAGTAGGAATTAAAAAAGATACACAGAGAACAAAAACTGTGTTCTGCAGAATACAGATGGAAGTGAGAGCAGCTAACAAGGCTGATACTTTCCGTTGGTCCATATCGTCACATACACACAGCCACACAGCCATAAAAAGCTCTCATAAGCCAGCAAAACACTGGAACTTTGAATGGTTCCCAACCCCGTATTACAATTTTTTTGAAGAACATGAAAACTGAGAATTCATTTGTCAGTTCATCAACTGTTCCAGCTCTCAAAATCTGAATGCTATTTGTATTGTTCAATGCACCAGTTGTTGTGATCAGGACCCTGACAAGGTTATGACTAAAATGGGGCACAGAATCTGAACCAGAACCTAGAGAAATCAATAGAATTTTTTCCTTTTTTTTGAGAGGAATCAGATCTTTTCCTTACACCATAGCAAGACATAGCAAAGAGATGACAATGCAGAAAAGAGTAAGAGTAATAAATGAATTATGCTCAATCATCATTATCCAATGATTCCTCATAGTCATTCCATGAAGAATAGTTGCTTTGTATAAATTTGGAAACTGCTGTCTGCAGAGAAGCTGAAAGAGATGAAAGGAAAAACTCAATAAACCACAGCTGATGTTAACAACTGTCATGGATCCAGGCTTCTGAAATAACCATTTGATTAGACAAACTTGTACACAGGGCAACATAAAAAATCAAAGATAATTTGCCTCACCAAGTCTTCCCAGTGCTCTGTTTGAGTATTTTGAGGCTTGTATAACAAGTCTATTTCAGGGAAGTGGAAATGAACGAAAACTTCGGTAGAGCCCTGGCAACACATTTCTGGGTGATAACCTGGTATTAAAATTTGATTTTTTATTTGGAGAAAGCCCAGCAAAACCAATAGAGTGTGTGTGGAAAGAAACTGCAGAATTTCATTCCCTTTGTATTTCTGAGAAACTCCCTAAACAAAGAGGTTTTCCGTATATGCAGAAAAAGATACTGCTTGTTTGTACAATAGATTTCCTTATGCACAACTGCAGTGCTGTTTTGTATTTTATCTAAGAAAGCAAAAGTTTAATAAAGGTAATATTTCAGAAATAAATAGAAATCACATTGAGATAAGCTTAGCTACAAATACAGAGACCAAACCAGCTGCTATAGAGCTTACACGATTGGGATAGAAAGTCATATAATCCTGGCAAAGTCAGAGGGAAAAAGGTGCTTAAACCAAACAGTGGTATCACTGCAGCCACTATTGAGCATGACTTACAAAATGGATTGAATTTTTTCATGCAAAAAGAGAATAACAAAGAACAAACTAGGACACTTAAGACACAACTGTGTATGTTAGAAGGAGCCTCAAAGGAGAGGTAACAATTCCCCTGAAAACTGGACCTCATTTATAGGATATGCCACTAATTAACTTAGCAACTACAATGTATGAGTGGAACACGACTTTCCATGTCACATCTATACAAACAGTAAGGGAGAAGAAAGTCACTTTTGCATGCACATCAGTTTCTGTTACATTTCTCCATTCCAGCAGACAGAAAGAGAAACATATATTTTATGACCCCTAGAAAATCATCGGCATGCACCAATGTGCTCAGCAGTGCAGAAAACACGTAACAATCCTCTAATTACCAGGGCACACCACGCAAGTTAACCTTTTGTATTCACATGCTGACTACCAGGCAGTAGGTGATATGTGTTTGTCTACGTAGGTCCATGGAAATATGGGTTGTATGATTACGGAGTGAGAACAGTGTACCATCTGTCTATCTAATACTATCCATGCGGCAAGCACATCACTATTTTAAGCCTCGAACTCCTCGGTACCAAGAAGGCAGAAGACAAGTGGTGCCATCATATTGTAGTTAAATTTGTGATGTGTGTACATTTTGCCTGGGAGTGAAAATCCAAGACTAGTAGACAAAAATATTCAGAGAGTTATCACCGTACTGGTGCTTTGGACTTTTCACTACACCAGATGATACATTGTTATCCCAGAAAGAGCTAAATTGTTACCTAAAACTGGCATATTCGCAAAATGCAGAAGAATTCTTGTGTATCTCTCTGAAGATTGAGTTAAACAAGGGACATCAGTAAGAAGAACAGCCCAGGGGCTAAATGTCACATGCATAAGAACCCAAGCAAATACCCAGATCAGCTGGCACCAAACCATATGCTGGATTGCTAAGAGCAGCCAGTGCCAAGAGGTAGCAAAGGAACATCTCCATGCACTGTAGTCAGGAATGGTAGTTACTAGAATGTAAATGGCAAAAGTAAACATGAAGATCATGTCTATGAAACAAGTTATATATGAAAGGAGTTAATAAATTCATGTAGAGATCATTTCATGAATGTGTATCAGGAGGCACATTCTGTATCCATATATATGTGTATCTATCTGCTATGAAAAAAGTGATGAGTTAACTAAGCTCTGGCTTCCCTTAGCAACAGAGAATATTTTCCTCTCAGTTTAGAGCAGTAGCTCGTTCATGTTTTATTACCATACAGTTTTCCAAAGAAGTTACTTGTTGAAAGAGTGCATCTCCAGGAACTGTAGGAAGTCCCTGGCACTTGATCCTGCCTCTGCTGTTCTGGTTTGAGTGCTCCCTCCAAGGCTGCTTGGCCTATGTCTTTTCTAAGAGCTGATGTACAAATTTCAAGACGGTTAATATCTCGCCACCATGTTCCATCATTGTGTTTTTGCCTCGTGTTTGTAGTTACTATACATATTAATGTCCCCTTGAAATGTAAGTCTATCCTTTTCCCCAAAAACAGTTAGATCCTTACACGACCTCACAGTTCTCAGAGTGCTTTAGTTTATTGCTTGGCAAGTATCTCTCTCCTGTCTTTGCAAGCTGGACTAGTGCTGGTACTGCAGTCCCAGCTACAGCACCAGCCACTGTGCCAGGTTACTTTTACCAAGAACTATTCAAAATGCTCCTTATTGCAGCTTATTGCCAATTTTCTTTGCTTTTTGCAGTGCTTTTTAAAGATCTTAGCCATTTTATCTGCCTGTTCAGCTTTGTCGATTCTTGAGTCAATATCATTGCTTTGGAAATGGGGGGTATTTTTGCTGCTTAACCTTTTACAGTTAAAACCACCTTAATATTTTGCCAGATATCCATACCCTAGCTCATTAGGTATCTGCTGTCTTTGCTCATCTTGCTCCAGTAAAGTACTTTTCCTATTGCAGGACACCCTCCATCATGTCAAAGGTACTTTTGCTCTGCTAGCAATGCAGAACATGATGTCTACAGCTCCTTGCTGAGTTCAGAAAATTTTTCTGAGCATTCCTAATAGATAGCTTCTACTTGACTTTGGTGTGAAAGCTACTCATCCTCTCTGTGGTCCAATATCTGTCTCACTCTATTTTATTCATTACATGACTCATTTTTTCTGGGTGACCATTTCTCCTCTTGATCTTAAAGAAACTGTTTACTCATTTTGATGTTGCACTACTTTTGCTTGTGTATCACTGCCTGCCCTCTGGTGTCAAGACTAGTCAGATATTTGAAAATTATTTACCTTCCATCATCATATACATATCAAATTTCACATCTGGAGTTGCTGCTTTTTGTCTTAGCACGGTGCTTTTTTATTGTTATTTTATTTATTTGTAAACCCTGCAACATTACTGCACATGACCCAATATGCAAGACATTTTCCACTAGCATTTGCCACTCTCCATCATAGAATCATGTTTTCTGTTAGATTGTTTTCTCTGCTTTCTGCATTTGAATAAATATTGGTGTATTTTTCTTGTTTTTTCTTGAGCAAACTAATTACCTCCGTCTCTTCACTGCTTATGTTCTGCATTCGCAGATGAATGTGTTCACATGTGCATGCCTATGTGTTAATGTGAATTCCCTAAACAGCCTTAGTCAAGCACATTTGTCTTGTTCCTGTCGTTTCTAACACATTCACCTTTTTAGAAGTGATAATCCAAGAGCTGACTATTTTGTGATATGCTGGTCTTTGTTTCTCCAGATTTTTTCTCACAAAGAAACCTTTTATTTATGCCATCCTTTGAAAGATTAAATGGTTTATAAAGTCATTTTACAGTTTGTCTTGGTTCAATGCTCCTGCCAACATATGTAGCAGTTTTTGCCAATTGCAGCTGATGGCATGGCTGAGCTTACTCTGATTTACATTCTATCTACATACTAGTGCTACTAAACTGATCCTCCCTTAAGTCCAGCCCTGCAAGGGTAGAAAAAGTACAGTGTTGCTTTAAGCAGGTTTATTTGGTTTGGGTTTTTTTCCTGCTTTTCCTTTGTGCTATTCAATATTAAGAAAGACAGACATCCCAAGCCATGCAACAAGCTCATCCTTTCTCCAATTATTCTGTCAATTCATCTATCACTTCCTGAAAGTAGAATTTGTGAACTCTGAGGTATAATCATTCAACAGCTTCTCCTATATGGAATATGTCATTGTCCTATTGACAGCCACAGGTCAGTGCCCTGCTGAGTTCTGTACTTCCTGCACAACCTTTGACAAGTCACTCATCCTGTATGTACCAAGATGACTAAATATTTAACTCTGGTATTTGTGCCAGAAAGGACTGCTCCACAGTGATACAGATGCACAGAGACATGAAATCAAGAAAGTTTGCAGCAGAGGATTCACCAGTATCTTGCCTCTCAAGCTGAATCAGATCCATTACAGGACGGAAAAAATATCTTCCTATTTCCCTTCTTCCTGCTCAAGGCTACACAGAGATCAAGCCAGTTTTGCTCTCTATTATGTTGAAGATATTTTCAAAATAAGCTTTTAATAAAAATTCCACCAGGCTTGGATGCAGTCCCTGGGTGGAAATATATAAGAATCCTCCATACAGGTGGGATAGTGTGGGCACACTGTGTGCCCTTACCTGGCTGAAGATGCTAACAGAAGCGTTGCAGCCCTTTCCTTCCTCTTCAGTAAAAACATTTTCCTCTTTAACTGTAACCACTGTGAAGCAATTACATGAAAAGAATCTCTCTGTGAACAAGGTATGGGTTCCTGTCTTAGCAAGATCAATGAAGAATGACCAAGAGAAGTGATGCTGCAAAGGTTTGATCCAGCATGCAGGTCTGCACATGAACTGCCCTCCCAAAACACAATGAGGGGGATGCTCATAGGGTCACCTGTAGGCTCAAGTACTAGACAGTATTTGTGGGATGAGACAGTTTTTTCTGTTGTGGGCTTATTTTTATGTGAAAGCCTGATTGGCCACATTCAAGGCGTTTTCCCTTGCTGCTATGCATTTTCAGGTTTTATCATTGTGCCACACAGAGAACTTGGGTAAAACCATGTACCAATTTGTCTTTGCAAGTCATTTCAAGTACCAGCAGGGATAAACAATGTGCAAGAATTTCCCAAATAACCAAATGAACAAGGAGCTCCCTTTTCCCTGGCAGCTTTACATATCTTTAGGGTAACTTAAATCTAATAATAAAACTTAGAGTTTAGGGGCTTTCATGGCAATTATAGCAATCTCAGAAGCATTACAGCCTGATGGGATGAGGGATAGGTCATACCCACCCAGCCAAATAATCCTGACCCATATGGAAAGTCATTTCATCAACCAGCCAAGTAGAACTCAGCAGAAATTATGATTTTCTTTTTTTCCTGGAAGAAAAAGCAAGACTGTTTTATATAATATTTGCTTAAATGTACAAGAGAAGACAAAAGGAACTGAAAGTGTGGTAGCTTTTGGTGACATCTAGCTTATATGTCACATTTCTTCTGAGCTGAGTAGCAAACATGATCCCATCTGAAAATGATGTCAACACCGTTAACCAGCCCTATATTCTCTATCCCATTACTCTTAATTTTCCTGAATTCAGTCAGGATTTGTGCTCTAATTCACAGTCCTATCCAGTCTGATTTACCATGTAGGAGTTAAAGTACCTCCAAATCCATGTCCAAGGACTTTTGGCCCTTATTCATTAGAGAGATAAAGCTACCACGCAAATGAAAGTTCAAGTTAGCAACAGAAGTACCTTGGACAGGTGAAGGACACATGATACTTGGTTGCTCAGTAACACACAGTGACATTAGTGTTGCTTAAAATGCTGGCATTACATCCGGGTGTTTGGCTCAGGGATCATATGAGCCATGACACAGTTAAATAGGGCTGAGAAGAGGAGTTTTTAGGTAGAAGAACAAGTCTCAGGTGGCAGGTTAACAGGACTCTGCCAGAACTGCAGAATGATAAGACATTGAACCGTACAGACACCCACCAAGAAGGCAGATGGGTGCATCAGGGAGGTACTGCACATGGACCATAAGGCCACTATTAGAATAAGAGCCACAAAATAAAGAGCATGTCACCTTTTGTGAGAGATTTATATTCATGTGGCTCTCTGTAATGGTAATTTGCTACTGACAATAGTTTTTTCTTATGTTCCAGAAGGTTGTTTCACTAAGACCATCAGCAGTAAAGAATCTTTGTCCTTCATTAACTTCTCATGCAAGCATTAATTAGTCCACAGATTCCGGTAGTAATGGGCTTATGAAAATGATGTCTGAATATACCAATAACCTCTGCAGTGAGCTGTGCCATCCATCAGCAAATCCAGGAAAGTAGCTGGGGAAGGAATATACTCCTGGATAGTTTCTCCCAAGATCCCTTCTTCTTCAGAGGACAGTTGGAAAAGGGATTAAGGAGGCCTGTTTTCATTTTCAAGGCTCATCTTTCCCTTCAGTAGCTTTAAATTGCTATGGAGCATAGTTATTAATGTCTCTAAAGTCAGACTCTGACTGTACATTGTTACACAGTTCTTTTGAAACAGCATCAAGTACCAAAGGTGCACGGCCCACTCCTGCCTGTTTCTGTTATTGCTATTGCTCTGTGATTATACTGTGCTGGAGCCTGTGGCATTGGGCAGTATTAAACACTGACCATCAGAGCTGCATGCCCCTAGGAGTTAGGACAAGACATCTGCTGAGATACACCCAGCATAGGGGAGTACAGGAGCCAAGAAAGCAGCACTAGTTGGTATGACAAGCACCAATTCTAGCAGATGAGCTGTCCCAGCTCCTAGACTCATTATTTATGGCCCTGGTCCTTGAAAGATGCTCTGTGTGCCTGGATCACTGCATCTACAAGGTGGCCACTGAAGCTGCTGAAGCCCTATGCAGACGCCATGATCTTTCCACAAGAAGAACCTTTCCTCTGAATGCACAACAATGCAAAAAATCTGCTTAGTCTCCCCATGACCATTAAATGGCAAATTGTTGTGTAGCTGAAGGAGATATTTCCTTGGAGTGGGGTGGGGAGGGTGCTAAGAGTGTTTATTTTCTGTGACCATGCACTTGGTTAGGTGTCTTAGCCCACAATGCCTGTTTTCCAGCAGCCCCCAGGCCTCAAGCTGTCCCTTCTGTAGTCAGAAAACCTGCCAGCACGCAGGTTCTAGAAAGAGGAGCCCAGCAGTGTTCAGCAGACTAATCCTCCCCACCTGCGGGTATCATTTATATTACAGTGGCTGTTAGATGCCATAAACTTGGAAGAGCACCACCTTATGCTCTGAACTGTGGATTTACGTGTGATGCTTTATGCCAGCTCCCCTATTTTTAAAACTCTCATCAGATCACAAGTTAAAAATACTTGAAGTACCACGGCCTGTCTAATCATCTGCATGAGAGGTGAGTTCTCTGTTGGCACCACACAACAATGAAATCTGCAGTGTCCCTATTTCAGTGTGCTTCCTGGTTCTCTGTGATCCAGACACTAATGAACTGTAACCTGGGAAACCACTGAAAGTCTGTTGGCTTAATGCATATGAGAAGTTTGGCTAGATTATGGTGTCTTTCAGAAAGGAAACTGAAGAGATTTTCATCCCCCACAACTTCATGGTCTTCAGACTGTTCCTTTAGACTAGCAAAGTTTCTTGAAATTCATGGAGCTAGTTTTATTCTTTTCTTCTACCTGTAGTGAAACAACAAGAAGTGTCTGGAAGTGGAATAATATCTAGTTCCCAAAAATCTTGTGAAAGTGGGAAGATTGTATTTGCAAGGTTGGGGTAAATAATATTTTGCACCTTGACAACAGGATCATGCAATGGTTTCTAAGCACTGTACATGTATCCGTTAAACCTCATATCATCCAATTAACACTACCCTTACCTTATACAGGTAGCTGAATGACAGGGAGGGCAGAGGAGGGTAGGACATTCACTCAAACTCACACCATGAACTGGACTTGGACTAAAACCAAAAGCCCCCAACCTCTCCTTGTGGCCCTCTGTCCATTAAAATGCTGACCTCCTTCTGTAGCACTTCAGTAGCACTTCTCCACAAACACTTCTGCCCACTCATTCCTCTCACACCTTGGTCTTACTCAACACAGACGCTTTCTGTGGGCAAACTTGCTAGGAAGCAGCTCTGTTTTGGGCAGACCTTGTCTCTGATCTCTCTCTTTTTCCACTGTCTCATTCCAGCAGTCAGCTGGAGAAGAAAGGGATAACAGGTGCTGGTGGTGGCAGAAAAGTGCAAGGGCTTCACTGTGATAATTCCCACAAAGCATCTGCTGTCTCCTATGGCTGGCCAACCTCATGCCCTTAGGACAGCACCTCCTCTCTGCATGAAAAGAGGCCTCGCCAGATGCCTGTTCCTGCTAAAACACTCCCAGCAGAACTTGGTGAGCCAGGAAAGATGGACATTTAGACATTTAGCTGTCTGCATCCTGCTGGATCGTATCTTATTCTTAGATGGAAAGCTTGGGGTTAGAGCCAGAAATTGCCTTTTTGTTCTGTGTTTGCAGAGTACCGAAGACACTGGGAACTGAGTCCATCATTTCTGAGTCTTTGGCATTAAGGTGATGAATAAGAGTGAAAATTACAGTAACAGAATTGTCACAGGGGGAGCAAGTGGCAGCACTGACAACAGAGCAGTGGCATCCTGCCTTCCCATCTTGCTGTTCATCACTCACTATTCATTTCAGTACCTCTGTGATTCTTCACCTATATGCAGCCAGTGGAGTAGTAGGAGTCATCACCATCAAGAAGTCTTCTTTGACTTTTAAGAGTTTTTCTGCCAGCCAAATAGTTGTAAGCTCTTAATATACAAGAAGCTTTCACTTGAACTTAGCTGCCACAATCCAATTTGCTCAATTTCTGTAGGGTTTAAATTGCTCTTCCTGCTCTTTCTACACTAATAGCCTCAGAACAGTATGATAAGATGATGTAGACAATGTGTCTGAGAGAGATTTTCAATTGGATGTGTTAAAATCTTCCCTTTTTGCCCCTAAAAATGTCCCAGCAAGAGAAAATTACTAGTTGCAGACACGTGTTTCTGTCGTATCTATCAGTAACCAAGCTAAGCTGATTTACAGCCTTGGACACTAACTATCACTCTACTTTCAGGTTGCTGAGGACTTGATATATAAGCATGCCAAAAGCTAGGATGCTCCTAGAATAGAATATGCTTTAGGATTCATCGAAGTTAAAGTGGCACATTATGGTGAAAAAGCAAAGAGTCGAGCATATTTACAGTGGAGTGTAACAGCACACTGCAAAGAAAGTAAGTCACCTAAATGTTACATAAGATAAGATTGCTTGTATTTATTGAAGATGGGGGGGCAGAGGGAAAGACAGAACTGAGAGTTAACCAGCTGTGTAGAGGATAGGAAAAAGAGGTACATTTTTCCTCAGCTTGAAAGCTATGGTACAGGTGTTCAATGGCCGCCCAAGTCTAAGCAAGCTTTCTATGCAATGAATACTTTCTTTTGATGTTTCTTCAGAACAACTAGTCTAGGGCACTGACCACCGTAAACCTCTTAAATTTCAAGTGCTATTTTTATGGCCTCTGTATGATGGGAGTAACCTCACTTAAAGGATTACAGGGGTTACTTCATGTCTTTGTAGCCAAATGCATTCTGGTAAAGATCTGATTGATCTGAAGTCAACTGTTATCTTTAGCTTTAATTGTTAATCATTCCCAAGATCTTTGTTCTTTGATTGTCACTAAGGAATCTTAAGTGCAGGGAATGTTAATTAGTACCTGGCTTATCAGCAAGATGCTCATTATCAAATACAAGAAATATATGCCTGATATTGTTAGGAAAATTACCTGAAAGTAAATTTAAAATAATAGTATTCACCTGATGATTCCCACAATGTTTTGCTGGTTTGGCTTTAGTGTTTGCAATTGTTTTATAGTAGAGGTATTTAAAAAGGAAACAAGTAGGGTGCTCTATTTCAAAAGGGATGAATGTTCTCTAAGTAAAAGAATTCACAGCCTTAGATTGAAGCATTTAGACAAATTAAAGTCAAATGAACAGGTTAATAATATATTTGCCAGGTTACTCAGTATCAATCTGTAGTAGAAATGATGCAGACAGATGCTGCTTTCATAGTAAATAGCATGTCACAGCTGATCATTAGCAAACATCAGAAAACACAGTAATAATTGATTACAGTCTTGTAGTAAAGCTCTACACAGTTTTGCAATGAAAAATACAATTATGCAGAGTGTACCTTGATGAGAACTGTCTAAGTGCCATGTCATAGATCTTTAATAGCGTAAATAACTACTTAGTGCCTGTGTACAGCTCTGCCCACTGTCAGACTGTCTCACTATACCCTGGTGTACCTGGGCCTGCCCAGTTATCAGCTGAGATTCACCTTTTCCTGAATTGCTTCACACCTTCTACTTTTGAAGAAGGATGCAATATCCCCAGTGCCGTTCCCATGCTGCCCAAGCCCAGGTGTGTGTCCAGAGGAAGTCGTGGGTGGCAAAGGATGACCATGATTAGGTAACGAGTCATCTGGCACCCAGAAATGCTCATGTTAGTCTGACGTATCTATTTTTAGGCGTTCCTCTTCCTGTGGGTGCTCCCTTCAGTCGAAAAGGTCTCAGGTAAATTATTCCTTTAATACTCTCCAGTTCAAAGCGTTCATCTGGGAAAAGATCTACACCAAGAAATTGTTCTGATATATTAAGTTACCTAAAGCAAAGATGTTCAATATTAAATCTGAATCAGATGATAAGTTCATCCTCTGCCTTCACAGTCCATTACAGGGAAAGGTCACGTAATCACAGAATGAATGAGGTTGGAAGGACTTCTGGAAGTCATCTGATTCAACCCCCCTGACCAAGCAGGGCCACCTAGAGCCAGTTGCCCAGGAACGTGTTTAGATGGCTTTTGAGTATCTCCAAGGAGGGAGATTCCACAACCTCTCTGGTTACCATTGCAGCAAGAAAGTGCTTCCTGATGTTCAGAGGGAATCTCCTGTGTTTTGGTTCATGCCTATTGCCTCTGGTCCTGTCACTGGACACCACTGAAAAGAGCCTGGCTCCATTCTCTTTAGGTATTTACATACATTGATAAGACCTGCTCCCCCCGAGCCTTTTCTTCTCCAGACTGAGCAGTCCCAGCTCTCTTAGTCTTTCCTTGTAGGAGATGTGCTCCAATCTCTTAATCAACTTAATGGCCCACTGCTGGACCCTCAAGTGTTTTCACATCTCTCTTGTACTGTGGAGCCCAGATCTGGACAAAGCACTTCAGGTGTGGCCTTACCAGTGCTGAGTAGATGGGAAGGGTCAACTGCCTGGGCCTGATGGCAATGCTTTGCCTAATGCAGCACAGGCTACCATTCGCCCTTCTTTGCCGGCTCCTGTTCAACTTGGTGTCCACCAGGACCCCCAGGTGCTTTTCTTCCAAGCTGCTTTTCAGCTGGGTGTCCCCCAGCTGGTGCCTCGGAACTTCGCACTTCCCCTAGTTGAACTTGAGGTTCCTGTGAGCCTATTTCTCCTGCCTGTCAAGGTCTCTCTGGATGACAGCATATCAGCCACTCTTCCCAGTTTTGCTAAGGGTATATTCTGCCCCATCACCCAAATCATTAACAAAGAATTAAATGGGATTGGACCCAATACTGAGTCCTCGGGTAAACCACTAATTACTGGTGGTTTACCAGTAATTAGTAAATTGCAGAGTACCGACCACACCAGGAACTGAGTCCATCATTCCCAAGTCTTTGGCATTAAGGGGATGAAGAAGAGTGAAAATTACAATAAGAGAATTGTCACAGGGGAGCAAATGGCAGCACTGACAACAGAGCAGTGGCATCCTGCCTTCTCATCTTGCTGTTCATCACTCACTATGACTTTGTTCCACTGATGACCACACTCTGGGCCTGGCCATTCAGCCAGTTTTCAGTCCACCTCACTGTTTACTTATTCAGCCCGTTTTCAGTCCACCTCACTGTTTACTTATTCAGCCCATACTTCATCAGCTTTCCTACGTGGATCTTCTGGGACACAGTGTCAACAACTGAAGTCAAAGTAGACAATATCACTGCCTTGACAATCACCTACCAAGACAGTCATTTAATCATAGAGGGTTATCAGGTTGCTCAAGCATGACTTCCCCTTGGTGAAACCATGCTGACTCTTCCTGATCACGTTCCATCAGCAACTTCTCAAATCTTATCCAAGCTCAATTCAATTTTCTTTCAAAAGCATTGGTAAAACCGCTTCCTTCACTACGTATAGCTGGATCAGGCCCTTTACCAAAGACAATCCCTTTTCTTGCATTCAGTTCACTCAAATGTTCTGTGCCATTGCTCTGTTATCCACAAGACCCATGTGAGTTATTCTAGTCTCAATGGCAAATATCCAATGAGAAAATTTCTAAGCTGTCTTTAATTTACTTAAGAGACTGTATCTTGGGTCAGTATGTATTTTAGGCAGTTTTATCACCCAAGAGATGGAAGGGTTCCAGCCTCACAGTTAAATATGTAATTAAGCAACTCTTAAAGCACAGTTACCCCCAATTCACCTTGGGGGTAAGGGATATTTCTTAACTAAGAAGTGTTTTGAAGTCCATAGCATTAAGACCAAGAGGTAGTAGGAATAGTATCTATACAACCTATACTTTCAATGGGACTGAATTCTGTGTGTTATTTATATACTTTTTTAAGAGAGGAACTCTATGTAAAGAACAAAAATCTCATTTTACAAGGCCCTTGCTTCTTATGTGGGTCTGAGATCTGTTTGTACGATGGAAACATACACAGGTCATGATAAGCTTTCTGAAATTCCAAAATGCTGGTAACATGAAGCAGATGGGACTTCTACCTCATTGCCAAAGCAATCCGCAGGCTGCATTAACATTCACTTTCTGAGAGCTAACCTTATTGGCAGCTCACCACAGAGAGATTATTAGATCAGATAAGTCTAGGTGAGTGTAAACTCTTAACAGTTTACTTCTGACAAATGGACTTAGTCTGTCCTTGACCTAACTACAGCTGTTACAGTGGTAGCTATTACTGCCACTCTGCTTTGTGGTTTTATCTTGCTGCTCATCACTTCAGTAGTATCTGAATGTCTTACAAAATATGCAAACACTAACAAAGTCCTGAGTGGATTTAAAACTCCCACTGACAGCATTTAAAGTACTTCTCTGACCTCCTTCGAGGATGCAATTTTGGCTGCTTACTGCTCAAGAACCAAAATTATTTATTGCCTTTGAGTACAAGCCCCATAGATCATTATAATCATTCTCAAGTGACCCAGCAAGACAATGTGAGAATACATAATAAGGACATTTTCTACCAGGTTTTTGTGGGATTTTATAATTTAAAAACTATTAAAATAATGCCTTTGAACCGAAGATATCTGAGGCCTGATAAATAGTGTTCTAATTTAAAAGAGGCCAAAATAAAAGTTTTCTTCTTGTCTTTTAACTCACTGCTGAGGTCAGTCCAATTCGAGACCTGAAGAAGTCTTGAGGATGCTTTTCTGTAGGGAATTCTGAGGCCATGTAATAAAAATGCTTATCATCTTTACGTATTTTTTAACCTATGTAACCAGAATATATACACTGGTGCAATATTTGCATTGGCTATGGCAAAGAGTGCACCTCTTTGCAGTGCTGCCAGGGTGTCCTGCATGACTGGCTCATTTGAATTGTGGCTAGAGTAGGTGATGGTTTTCTGATGCTTCAGCCTTTATTGTGCATTTATTTTGCTCTTCCTTCTTTTTCTACCCTGCTCCTCTTTGCAGGTTTGTGCACATCAGAAATAGGTGTTGGCAGAGAAGAGGCAGAACCAGTCAGCAAAGGCTATTTCCCATCTTGAAGCTAGTGCTAATGCAAGTGCCAATCATTGCCTTCTTGCCTGGCATTGCAGATGAGCTGCACAATCTGAACAGTTAATTAAGCTGTTGAACTGTGTTCTACCTTAATACCAGCAGCCTCCTCTGGAGAAGCAGTATCTTGTCCTAACTGGTCTGCAAAAAGGTAGAGTTTGGTGCCTGGAACATAGTTAAACCGGAAGCTTGGAGATAACTGGAGCCTTATGTTTTAAAGAACATGAGGAATTCTAGAAATGCGTCCCTGGTATGTGAAAGCCCAAGGAAGTAAATGACCTGAGCACATGCACCAACTTACTGCCTGGTTTTGGACTGAGCAGTGGTAAGTATAAATAAATAAATAAATAAACTGAAATGTTCCACACTGGTTACGAAGAGCTGGGTAGGTTCTGCTTAGATCAGACGTGAATAAAATTCCTCTTGCCTACTCTTTACCCTCAGCTCCAGGAAAGTCTCCAAGATGTAATTGTTCAGGGCTTTCTCGTGTGAGCTGAATAAGCTAAAGCTGCTCACACTCCTAGAGTGGGAAAAGCACGCAGATACCTGCAGTGCTGTGAGGTAGGCCCTGTACTGCCCAGGGACTGAACAGGAGCAGGGACAAGAGAAGCTGAGAAATGCAGCTTAGGGCAGTGCCAGCAAGCCCAGGCTGATAGCCACAGAGACTTGGCTAAAAGCTTTTCATCTAGTCAAAGCAATTCCTTTGCTGCTTATTAAATTGATTAGAACTGATTGCTTTTTAACAAAGCTATTGCTTTGATCTTAGGCTCAATACAAAGGAAATAAAATAGGGACAGTTATTATGAGATAAAATGAAACACCAGAGCTCAATGAAAATGCAAAGGCTTCTTTTCTCCTAGTGCTTGGTTCACACATAAATAGTTCATTGAGATTCAGTGAGATAGCCACTGTGCCTATTTACATAATGAATTTAAATCATCGTAGCTCTGCTCTGTCCAGGTCCTCAAGCTGTGTTTACAAGGTGGCACTGAAGAGCAGAGAGTGAAGGCCCCTGGTTTCCTCTGTTGCAAGCAGTATGAGAACCAATGATTCCCCACACCTCAATTCAAAACCCTTTAGCTCTGCTTGGGTAGACAGGACTCCAGCACAGCCACACACCCACGTGGCCTTCCTCTGCCTCTTATTCACCAAATCCTCCCTATTGGCAGCCATATCAGAGCTCTTCACCACAGGTTTCCCATCTGTACTTTGGGGTAAAAGTATTTCCTTGTGTGGTAAGAATTAAATCAATCACTGACGTCTAACAATAACATTTAAGAACTAGTGCTTAAATCAGAACAAGATTTAATGATGTATGATGTTTTTAACATGCAAATAAAATTAGGGAAAAGTTTATGTATACATATGTAATTATGATTCATTAGAAGATGGACAGCACTGTCACAGGCTTCAGATTTTAAAGGAAATTCCAGTTTCTAAAGGCTTCACTCTGCCATTTGATGCATAGAATCATAGAATAGTTAGGGTTGGAAAGGACCTTGAGATCATCTAGTTCCAACCCCCTGCCATGGGCAGGGACACCTTGCACTAAACCATGTTGCTCAAGGCTTTGTCCAGCCTCGCCTTGAACACTGCCAGGGATGGAGCGTTTATCACTTCTTTGGGCAACCTGTACCAGTGCCTCACCACCATAATTACTGTTACAGCCTGAGGAGCAGTGAACATCGTCCACAAGCTTCATGTGGATGTGCCGAAGAAGTTTTCCATGAGCTGACACATGCAGACCAATAACAGAAGTTCTCAACCAAGCAAGAGACGGAGAAGATGGAAGAGAAATATTACTAGCATATGAATCAAATCTGTGTTTCCACAAGATAGTTGTAATTCTAACTCTGTGAGTATCAACTAAAGATGTAGCCGGTCTAAGTTACCTTCAAGCAAGGTACAGCCCAACAAAATAGATATAAACAAAGTATTTCAGCTGTGAAGTTTCACCCTCAGCCTGCATCTGCCTTTCAAGATAATTCAACTTTAAATAAAAGAAAGTATTCACCAAGGTAATGTCACAGAGATTTTTGTTTTCTCCCAAATTAGAAAAGTACAGAATATTAGTTTGAGCTAATGGTCCAGAAGGAGTGCATTTGCTAATCCTTGTGTAGCAGCACATCTGTCTGATCAGTCAGGCAAAAGGGCATGATGACCTCAGAACAGGTACATATGCATCAGGGAAGTTTAGGATGTAGGAAATATGACAGGATTCTTTGGAAAAAAATAGCTACATAGCTCAGCACTGCACATTCCCAGAGAAGAGGGACTAAAGCGATACACAAAACCTGAGAACAAAGTTTTTAGTCAGATACATTACTGCTGAAAGCAGATATGGACCAACTGCTTGTGCTCATCTATCAGTCACCAAGTAATGTTGTTTGCACTGGTTTTCACCCAGTCTCTCAGGTTCTTACGTGCCAAGAGCCATTGCTGCTGAAAGAACAGAAAACTTGTACTTCAGAATCTATTTTATGGCCTTTGTTAGTATCTGAATAATTGATGATTTTTAAAAAGACAACTTCAAAAATTAATCTGAAGAGGCTGTAAGTAGCACCTGGGACTCTGGTTATTTCCTCCAGCTCTAGCTGCTTTACCATCCAACTCTTCATGACTCACAGGAAACTCGCAGGAAACAGTCACACTTCAACTAATGCTCTACAGTCAACGACTAAACTAGACTTATGAACCTGGACTAAGAAGAACGAAGAAGTTAAAAAATCACCTGAAAACCCCAAACAAGCCTGCATGTAGCACAAAACCATATCCTCACCGGGTTTGGCTTCACAGAACCAAAGAAAGATGAAACTGGGATCGTATCAGTCCACACTGCTGAGTTTCAGAGGAAGTCTTCACAGTGATTTATATCTTCATAGGGCTACTGCCAGGCTTGTCTGCCTGGAGAAGAAAACAACCACATCTGGCTAGTCTGCAGGAAGACCTGATTCCGTTTAACCCTTCCATATACAATACAGCCTCTTCCTGATCCCAAGTGCATCTCCCTGTGTGATTGTAAGTAGATGCTATAATGCATTTGCATAATTAATTTCTTTTTTTTTTTTTTTTTTCCTAGCATAGCCACAGCAAAAATAGTTTATGAGCATACCTTGTCCCAGGGGAGGTTTAGGAAGCATTTCTTTACCAAGAAGGTGGTCAAACACTGGAGTAGGCTTCCTAGAGAGGTCATCCAAGCCTGTCAGTGTTTAAGAGGCATTTGGACAATACCCTTAATGCTGTAACTTTTGGTCAGCCCTCAATTGGTCAGGCAGTTGGACTAGATGATCACTGTAGGTCCCTTCTAACTGAAATAATCTAGTCCAGTCTAGTAGAGTCTATGCTTTATTTTCCAGGAGTGATGGTAATACAAGAAAAATCTGCCTTTTCTCCATGAGAAGGCAATTGATCAGATAGTTCCCAGAGTATTGAAATGCAACATGGTTAGCAGAATCTTGCTGGGATGAAGAGAAGCGCAAGCATACTGACTTTTGTTTAAAACACTATGCTTGGATTAGCACAGGAAGAGAGGGCTCAGGAGGGAACTCTGCAAATGTTCTTAGGTCTCTGCAGAACTTTGTCTCAAATCTGTTTATCTCAGAGGCTGCAGTCTCCAAACTGCCCCTGTGTAATGTGCAAACTTGAAGCATACAACACATCGATGTTTCACCTTTCTAGAGACTTGTTTTTAAAGTAGGATCAATCACAAGGAAGATAAATTTGGTATTTTGACTTAAGGGCTAAATCCAAAGGGGAACTGAATTAGAAACAGAGGGACCTCGCAGTCCTGGGTAGGGCTCCCCAGGTAATGTCATGGAGCAGAAGAAAGTGGAACTGGCTTCACTGGAAGTGTTCATACATTTCCTTCAGTGTCTCGTCCACGTGAAACAGCTGGTCAGGGAAGTAGCCAGCATCAACCTGCCAAGTCAGTGCAGCACTTTCTCTTCTCTACCATCTCTGGTCCAGCAACATTTAATCTTTTTTTTAAAATCACAACTTTAATAGGCAAGACAGAAAGCCATAGTAGTACATAGCCAACAGGGCAGGCTGGTAAGAATTTGACCATTTTTCTGCAGAGGAAGGCTCAACCCAACTCCTCCACTCTAGACTCTTCCCCTCACCCCGAGTGGCATGGAGTTCCTCTCTGCTGCTTCTTCCTTGTAGCACTTTTCCTTTGCTCTGGCTTGGGTCCTCCCCAAGCTGCAGTGGTCGATATCTGCTATGCCAATATGGAGCACATCCTCCCCGCCTTCTCTGACCTTGGTGTTACCTTTGCTGTTTCTAACTTTTTTGCTTCTCCTCTCTGTGGCATTTTCTTCCTTTCTTAAATACACCTTCCCAGAGGTGCCACCAGCTTGGCTGATAGGCTCAGCTGGGTCCTGCTGTGGGTCCATTGCAGAGTTGGCTGGAACCAGCTGTGTCCAGCATGGAGGTAACATCAGCCTCTGCTCAGAGGCCACACCTGCATCCCCACACCACACTCCCTAGTATCAAACTCTTGACATCTACACCAAATGTAGCACTAGAATGAGACCCTGAGCAATCTGGTTTTTATAGCAGCACCATACAGGCTGCTATGAAGAAAATTAACTCCATCCCAGCCAAGCACAGTCTGTCACATAACCAAAGCAGTTTTCCTGCTTGGTCCTAACAAAAGTAACTTTTGAAGGTATCTGCAGAACATCTTAGTAACAGGCACAAATACCTATGGAGGTTAGAAACATCCAAGGTCAGGAAGGAATTGGCAGGGAACAGAGATGAACCCCATTCTCACAGATCCAGAACTAGGCACCAAAATTCAGCTTCAGTGCTTTCTGTATCTTGGTCCGACATGACTCTGTAGTGCTTAGTCATTAATGGATGCTTGTATAAATGCAATAAAACACCAGACAGTGGTATTTGCCAGCCCAGCAGAGGTTAGGCAGAGGTTCTTGCAGGTAAGACTCAAAAATGGTGACAGAACTGAGGGGGGGAAAGTGAGTTCTGCTCAACTTCATCTGGTGGATGCTGCATTGCTGAAGGGAACCAGAGCACCCAGCTAACTCCCCAGGGCCTCTGCACTGGCAGGCTGCACTGCTGGAGTGGGAGGCTTTGGTACAACGTTTGAGCTACAGATGGGCTGTGTCTGCATAACATGCACAACCCTGATGTCCTATGGAAACTTCTGCTTCTTACAGTCCTTTCTGGCTTCTTTTTGGGAGCTTGGAAAGCTTTGTAGTTATTAGTAAAACAAGCTCCCTAGAGAGGAAGGATGTGAACGTGCAAAAGTCTAACTAGAAATGAAATGTGATTCTTCTTTGCGTGTAAAATGGAAAGTTATTACTTTCTGTAGTCCTGGAGGATGCATTTCTGAAAGGAAGATAATTTTCTGAATTGTCTTAAAGGCTTGCAAATAAATTGCTCAGTTTCAGGTTTTATTATAGTCCTGAGGTTCAGTTGGAAGCTGTTAAAACGTTTGAGCAATGCTGATTAAACATTTGAGTGAACCTAGTGGAATTCAGATTCCAAATGAAAGTCACATAAACATTACTCTCAGCTTTCACGAAACAAGCAAAATAAGGACACTGGCTTTCGCTTTGACATTATGGACCGTATTCAGAGGAAATGAACTGCTGTTCTGTAGAGACAATGAAGAGCGTAAGACCCATCTAAAGAGTGACTTGCTGAGCCTGTCACTCACTGTGTGGAAACTCTTCTAGAGCCAGCTAACAGATAATACTCGGCACAGGAATACAGCTGTGATTGAGGCTGCCCCCTATGGCCCGTCCCACTTGGTTCCCTTTAGAGGAACGCCACATGCCAGGTGAAGGAAAGGACAATTAGGTCATTACAAAACAAGAATAAAGAAAAGGCTTGCTCAGCATGTTAGCAAACAACCATACCCTCAAGTTGTAATCTAGTTCTTCTCATCAGTGGATCTTTTCTGCAAACATGATCACCCACTTTTCTATTTTGCAGACAAGGAAGTGGAGTTACAAAGGTTAAATTAGTTACAGAAGGACCTTCACACTGGCCAGCATTGCAAGGGCAAAGCCAGGAGTAAAGTATTAGCATTCAGTGCTCTTTTGACAGGGCCTAACTCTGCGTTCATTAGTTGAGAACAGTCTCCATAATTTCCAGCTGTTAGAGCCTAAGGCTGGTGGTTTACTACTGAAAATTTCACACTTAGGCCTCATAGTGAGCCTTATTTTTGGTACAGGCTGTGATCTACATATGTCATGTCTGGTTTATTTGCAAGACCTATCACCTGAGATTTGCTGTTAACTCCCCACATTGCAGAGATACACTCCCAACTCCTGCCAGTATTATCAGATATACCAGAGCTTGGTGCATGACCCTCTGACTTCAATAGCTGGTTTCAAAATACTGCAAAGCTGAAGCACTACATTATTATTTCTCTTCTACTTTCATGTCTAGTTTCTAAAAATAACGACAGAAAACAGTAACCACTTGTTGCTAGTCTGTAACTATCAGTGTTAGAGCTCAGGGAAGTGTCAAATGTGCAGAAATTCCCATTGGGCACCACCTCTGCTGCATTTAATTCTAGTATCAAGTAGTGGGGGGTGTTGAAAGCCAAGACAGGATCTCAGGCTGTCAACTTGCCCCAGAAGTCCCAGCACAAAGGGGAGAGCCATTCATCCAAGCATAATTGTCTACCAGATTTCAGGGTGCACTTCACTTTACTAATGCCTAAAGATCTTTCATACACCTAAAATAGGACATATTGTGATTTTTGACCTAAACTATGGGCTGGAGACCTGGACAACGAGCACAGATAAATCCCAACAGGCAATAGCTGTTTCAACCTTCCCTTCAGGGTTTCCTTCATCACTTTCTGACTGCACCAGCTTGCATAAACCCTAAAACATTACTGTTGGCCTGACGAAGAGCCTTTGCCAGTGCCTCTGTGCTTCAGATGGCTCTCCCCCATTTATTCTGAACACCAGGAGCTCCCTCAGCTCCAGGTCTTACAGTCAGCACCCCCACCTTCCCCAGCTTCCCCCACAGAGGTACTTGACTCCAAACTTCCAGGCTCCCTAAGTATACCTATATTGCTAAATAACAATAGGACTAAGACTGAGACCAAGTGACCCACAGTGGATCACATCCACACTGCATAGACTTGACCCTGCGTGTCCTCTGGGACCATGTAATGCTTTGTGCTCTTCAGACATTAGTGGGACAAGGGGGTGGTGTTTAAATCAAAGTGCCTGAAATCATGGGACTTAAACACATGATGTGGTTTCAGGAGAGTGATCATTTTATAGCAAGTGCATGTGAAATCCATGTCACGCAGCATGGCATAAGGGCATACAGGAATGTCTGAGGAAGCAAGGCTTGCAGGAGTGTGTCGGGGACTGAGGAGGGAGTCAGACACTGCACAGTGTCTTCCATCCTGCCTGTGCGGGATGGTCTCTGGAGCAACATCTTACCTTAGCCACGCAGACTGCCAACTGGCATAGCCCAGCCACAACAGGGAGTAACCTGCCAACTAAGCGATATGGTCAGCTACTGTCCAGTGCTTAAGCTCACTACTGGATGTTGCTTTGTTTAGCTATATGGACACAGAGTTTTATACCCAAACTCAGAAAAAGGGGCTGTGTCTCAGCAAGAGAGAGACTAGCCCTAGAAATGCAGATAACCTTGCTACCCCAAAAGCCCAAATCTCATGGATATTTTTGACCTAACATTCTCCCTCCCTCGATTTCTTACTAGCAAGAAGTTGAATATAGCAAATCAGAGGCAGTAAGCACCAGGAAAAAGCCTGTCCAGAAAACACTAGTTCTGCTTTCAGAGGGGACTCAAAGAGCATACAGGAAATACTGCTGCAAACCCTACTGTGAACAACAAGAGCACATGAGACTGGTTCCTATCTCTGTGATGCTGTTTATAACTCCACTACAGATGCACAAAGGGCATGAGGCAGTAACCTGGATTCATCCCGCCACACTTCAGACATGTAACTTGAGTCAAACAAGTTACAACAAACAAGTTACAAGCATAGTCACCCCTGGCTTCTACTGCTAATGGAAAGAAATGAAAGAAGTTTGTAAGATCCACCTAAAACCTCAATTAAGTTAGTTATCTACAGTGGAGAAGGATGAACCTGGAAGTGAAGGCTTGATTTTGCAATTGAAATTATCTCCTCAGGTTGTTTTTCTAAGAAGGGTGCTAGCTGAATGATGCAGAGCCAGCAGCATGCTGAACACAAATGTGCCAGTGTATATGGCCCTACAAAGGAAACAGGCAGCCAAGAGGCTATTTCATAAAACTAAAGAAATCGGTTAGATGTTTTTCCAGGCAAAATGTAAAAGTCTATCAAAGAAAAGCAAGTGGAAGTTTCTTACACGATCCCATAATCTGAAAAACTATTAGGAATTGCAGGCAAGGAAGACATTCGCAAAACCCAGAGCTGTCTCTGTGAGAAAAAAAGAAAAAAGAAAAAAAAAAGTTACTGAATAGCACTGGAAAAACGTTTCAAGCCATCCTGTACTTAAGAAGAGGCCCACCTCAAAGCAGAGCTAAGTAGGTTGCTCTGTTGCAGGTTGTCACAGATTTCTTCACCTGGTGCCACTTATAAAAAGACCAAAAGAGGGTATTGATATTAACAGTGAATAATATGTATGGACGTTCCCTGTCATCTTTTTGATACTGTTCTTAAAAAAGGCTTCTGGAAAACAATAGAAATCTTTTCAGAGGCCACCTCCACTGAAGTGGGGCACCAAGCAGCTACCAGCTCTGAGAACCACCAGTGAGGCAGAGTAGCATTTTGGGTGCAATGACTTTTTAGGTTTTTCTTTCTTCTCCAAATTGCCTCAACAGATTTGTGATGGAATAAAGAAATGATTTACAATAAGATGTTGAGGGAAGACGAATAAAAAACCCCTTTAATTAGCATAATAATTTGTTAGGAAAAATATCTAGTTACTCAATTTGTTTCAGAATATATGGAAATGTCTTCAGGGTGCCTGTTAAAGGATCTGCTTATCTATTCACAGATTAGCTGCAGAAAAATGTCCTTGTTTGAGATCAGTGATGCAAGACCTCCATCACCAATGACATCACAACTCAACAAAGACAGGATTGTGTTTCTAGACACCATAAGCTAAATGTGCCCTTTCACTGTTAGTCATGTATTGGATGAAAATACAAACATTAATATAAATTCCTCACTAAAGAGAGGAAGAAGCCGACCTCATGGCTTTCTTACTGAGTTCCTCTAGACTAGATCCTGGCTATCAGAACAGTACCTGTACACAGCTCCAGGAACACAAAGAAGCCATAAACCTATACCAAGAAGCAGGTGCACGTTGTCACTGCAAAGAGAAATTTCCAGGTAGTGTTAAGTAGACAAGATAAACTCTGTGTGCTGTTAATGCTCAGGGTACATGCCCTATAGGGAGAAAGAGCTTGGAGAAGGGCCCTTGGGAGATCTAACTAGTGTAAGAAAGAGTGCTGCTGGGAGCGATATAAGCCCTGCCAAGTCAGAGCAGCACTGAGGCTGCTTTCACGCTTGCTAGAACATCAACACTCTGGGAATCACAGAAGCTGTGCTCTTTATGCCTGTTACTTTCCTCTGTTACATACGACTCAGCCTGATGCCCCGGCCTTAGGTTTTCATCCTCCTAAGCAGCCTGCTTTCTTACCATTAGAGACACAGCACTTGCAGTGCTAGCTATATACAGCACAAGAGGGATGCTCTGGTAACACACGAAGCTGTCACTTACCAGGAACGACCACGACAAAAATATTCAGAGACAAACCAGCAGCCTTCAGAAATGCTGGAGGAAGGTCATTTGCAGCATGACTGCAACCTGCGTTCAGCCTGATGCCAGGCTCGGACCAGCTGCAGTTCTGGGTACAAAGACTGAGGCTGGCCAGAAATTTTATTTCAGAACTTTTTTTCAACAGACAGTATGCAATTTATATGAAAGGTTTGTACCATCTGAAGGAAAACCAGAGTGTGCTGCAGCAAAACACTGTCCTGAGTAAAACCCTTAAAAAAAAAATCATTTTTCTTTGGAAAGCCAAAACAGAGCTGGTCTTGGCTAAGGTGAAAAACTGACAGTTTCCTGGAGTCCAGTCACCGTCAATGAAAAATACCTACTGAGTTTTATCAATTTTATTTTCTATTAGCATTTCCCATGGAGGGAAAAGAAATTCTCACCATGTCTTAGTTGTCATTCATGTACTCAGCAGCCTTCTGGTCCTTTTCTCCCCACTCTAGCCCCTCTTTCTCTTCTCCTTTCACATCTAAGATCGCCACATAAATGTGCAGTAAGAGTCTTAAGTGGGGGCTTTCCTCTGAGAAGCCATGTGTGACCAAAAGTAATACTGAAAACAGCAATGAAAAAGAAAGAAAAGTACTTAACTTTGGTCCACATTCATTACATGATGCTTCTCTGTTATCAACAGTCACCATGCCAAACTTTCCTAGGCTATGTATCTATTTGCAGCTAGAAACATTGCAGCTCCCCAGGTTCCTGGTGCATACATGTAACTTCCATTTCTGGAATTACCATTTTCAGGATCTGTGAAGGCATTCTGGCACAGCTTCATCTCTCAGAAGTGTAAGTACAGGGAACTACAAGGTTTATTCCAAGGATTCAAACAGCAAAAGCTGGTTGAAATAGGAAGGATTTAAAAATCTGCAGCGATTTAAAAATCTGCAGCAATTTAAAATATGCCAAAACTTTAAAAGTGCCAACAGGGCTAAATATTTTGCAGATGACAAAACACACGTAAAGCAACTTAAGTAGTTTGGAAAACTACACTGAATTTGGAAGAGCTATATAATAAAATACATGTCCCTTTTAACAATGTTTCAGTGGATGAACAAATGGATAGCTTATGAAACATCACACAAATCTCATGATCTTTCAAGTGGTCAGTCTTTCTTTCAGTAGCATCTGCAGTATCACATCCTGACTGAGGTCAGGTCCCTAGGGGCATGCCCCTCCTTGCTCTTTCCTCAGTAAAGCACCTACCGTCTAATACCAAACTAAAAGAAAAAGTGAATGCTTTCTCAGTGGCATTAGCGAAAAGGAAAAATATTAGCTCATGACATGGGTCTTGAAAAATCAAACTGGATCAATCCTACAAGCCAAGACCCCTCCCTGAGGAGCAGGGTAAAAGACATGCAGAGTTGAAGCCTGTTCTTGTTGCCAGCAGTATGAGTTAGATCTATGGCATTGGAGACTACCCCCTGACAGTGACATTGAGAAGGAATAAAGCTCTAAAACATAGCATCAGAGCAGCAACAGTTGGTATCACCTTCACCCCCAGAATTCGTTATGCAAGGTCCAAGACAAAGCTTAGCCCTGAACATACTCATAATATTTTTTTCCCAACAAGATTTTATCATCCTGGTTTTCCAAATTCTGTTGTGTTTTTTTCTTTTCAGTTGTGGTTTTCTCTACCAAGGAGTGCGTGGAGTAAAAAACAAGACATTCGTTTTCTGTCACTTAGGAGAGAACTATGTCTTTAAATGTGCTTTCATTTAATTTTAATACATAGCACTACTAGAAGAATTACCTAACTTAGTAATGGGAAGGTGCTGCATCAGATAGCAAATGTTAGTAAATCCACACAATAGAAACAGTGGGATGACTCTCAACAGTTCCCAGTGGCAGAATGTCAAATGGCAACAAGCCAGTAAAGATCAAAGCACATTCAGGGTGATGAGGTTTTAGTTAAAGGATGTTGAGGCTCTGTGATGATGTGCCCTGAAAAGGTTTCTGCAGCCACTCAGAACATACCTGAAAAAGATCCATAGCAAGCTGGGACTAGCAGAGACTTTGGGGCACTAAAATAAATTTCCTTTAAACGATCATGTGAGAATCAGAAGACTATCCTGTGACTTGTAACTACACCACCCGTCACTGAAAAACAGTGAAAAATAATTTAGAGCAACAAAAATCTGACTGAATCTGTATGTTTGAAAGTAATCGCTCACATGTCAGAGGGGACACACACAGAGGACAGGCTTGGAATAGCAGAGGTGAAAAAACAAAACTGCAAATTGCTCTTTAGCCCCTAGACTACACCCTTCTCAGTTACCAACATTATTGATAAATATTTTGACAGCTCTACAGTATGATAGATTTCAAAGGGGAGATAGCAAGCCCCTGTCATAAATATCATATCAGCCACAGATCACAAACAAGGCAGCAGAGTTAGCAAGTGATGCTATGAGAAGCTCACCAACCAACTTCTGCACTTTGTGACAGCCATGGCAGAGCTGAGAAATTCAAGCAACTGATTTCACAGGCACAAAAGGAGAGGTCCCTGGGGAGATTTCTATTGGGAACACTGCTCTAACCCTTTTTTCCTTTCTCGCTTTTTCTAGTGGAGGGGAAAAGATGGAAAGACGTAAAAAAAAATCAACTCAGGCAGCTATAACCAACTCCAGAGTGGAGGCTGGTGATGAGAACCTGCCGACAGCAAAGCGTTTGAAGACGTCTATTGAAAAGGAGAGGAGGAGGCTACCAGAGAAGTAAAAGGAAGTTTGAGGCGTGAAAATTTGCATGTCTGCGTATTTATATAGATGGTATTAGTGAGATCTAAAAAGAAAGAGCGGAAGCTGGAAATTCCTGCACACTGTTCAGAATATTGCACGTTCCCAAACATCATTCTGTGTGTGAGGTTTTGACACCTTTAGCATCTCCAGCAGGCAAGCAGTGTGCCATAAGTATTGGAAACTGCTAAAGATCTAGTCAACAGACTAAGAGCTGGTTTTCTCATTAAACATTATGTAAAACATTAACACATAGGCCTGCCATGTTAAATCCTCCCTCAGGGTACTTGGCCTCACATGTGTAAGCCTAAAGCAGCTTTTGCTGGAAGCAAACAAAGCTGCAAATCTATCCTGCAACTACGTCCGAAAGCTAAAATACTAATGAGGCTCTAGCAGATGCTGCAAACAGCGACAGCAATCATCTGCCTGCTTGGCCCCTCTTCCACTCAGGATATGTTTTGGATGTAATGAATTTATGCAATTGGGAAAAGGTGGCAGGAAAAGCTCAGGGGACTTGTCTGCAGCAGTGTAAGTTTTCTGAAGGAAAAGTCCTGCTGCACTGGTAATACACCAAGCAGGGGTGGTATTGGGATGCCTCCCATCGCTCACAGGTCTGGAGCTAGCAGAGGGGGAAGAGGAAAATGCGTAGTGATCCCAGGCACTCAGTGAAAATAGCACCAGGAGACCCACAGCAGTAGAGGGGAAGAAGGTAGGAGGAATACCATAGCTCATTCATTAGAGTAGAAGGACAATACAGAGAGGTTAAAGCCAGGCATAAAGAGAAAGAACAGCAACAGAGTTCCCATGCGTTCATAGGGCAACTGTGATCCCAGTCACCTATGGAGGTGTCAGGGGAGAGGGCACAGGCCCCTTCTGGGAAGCACCCATGAATGGTCAGGACAACCTGACCCAGCCAACTTACCGTAAGTCTGCAGGGTCTCCAGGCATTCCTTTGATAAGAAAGGCAGGGGTCTTACCCCTATTCCTCGTTTGCCACAACAGTGTTTATGTAGGGTCACAAACAGCAGCAATAGAGGTAGAACAGAACCGCTCACTCCCCCTTTAAAATCCCCATCTTAAGCCATAACAGTAAGAATATTAACATGTATTTTTCATCGACAGCTCACAAAACATTTTATGGAAGGAAAATAACCACCTATTCTCAGTTCACAGATACAGGCATGAATTGGTAAGAGAGTTTCCTAAAGCCAGAGAAGAAATGAGGGGACTGTAGGAGGGCCTTCTTTGGGGACTAGCAGGTCTCCTCCCTCTTCAAACAGGGAAGAGGTTACAACTCAAAAAAAGACCCCTTCTCTTCCACTTGTTTTCATGCCAGTTTGCATATCAGAAATGACCGAATGTGGCAATAGCAAGGCCAAATTTACTATAGATTGGTTTTGATATCAAGGATACACCTTTTGCAGAGAACTCACGCTACCGCTTTGCTGAGAAAATATTTGAATGGAGTGGAACCAACTGGCAATTGTCATGTGTTATTTGCAAGTGAATACACCAGATCTTTTACTGCTCTGAGAAAACAAATAATCAGACCCCCAAATTCATGTACTTTCCCTCTGGAAAGAGCCACATTGTGTTGTTACATCAGCAATTGAAATATGACAGGGTGCTTGTGTTTATACTCAGAGAAGTCATATACAGATTCCATCTGTTCAACATTTGGAGCAAATTTGCAGTGATTACTCAGGCTGAAAATTGCTTTGGAGTTTTGTCTGCTCTTGCTTTATTTGAAATAAATCACTGATGTGGTGCCTCACTTCTGAACACAGACACCCAAGTCAAAGCGAGAGGACAGCAGCAGAACTTTGGCTGTTCTGACTTGCAAGACATTCAGGTGTTGTTAGCAGTTGCAGGGTGGTTTTCTCATAGGCTTTGGAGAAATCCAAGAAGAGCTGAAGCTGCTGCTGAATTAATTTTCTGGCGCTTTGTCTCTGCAAACTAAGACTCATTCTTCTTTGGGCAAAGGCCATCCCATTCCATGGGCTCTGAGACAGAGCCATCAGTAGCGAATGTCACATCACAGAGTTGCAGCTGCATTGTTGTAAGTGTCTTCCCTGTAGTCTGATAGAGGTATTAGTTTAACTGAGGCACAAATGATTGCCAGCCATTCCAGCTCATCCAGTCCAGATTTACATCCAAGCTTTGAAGTAGCAACCTCTCTTAGAACAGGACATAGCCAAGACTCTGGACTCAACCATAATGAGAATTAAGAAACTTTGGAGTTTGTTCCAGCTTTGCTGATTGGGCTCTAAATCAGAGCAATAGAGAGAAGAATTTCAAACTCAATCCTTGATATGGCCAAAGAGGAAACCACAAAGGAGAAAAATTAATTTCAGTCATTCAAATGCAGTTGAATATACTCAGCTGCAACTTCAGGGAGAAATTAAGAGAGGAAGAATTTAGCTGATTGGATTTTGAGCCAGAAACAACTCCTATTAAAGTGCCAGATGTTCAACAGTAGTCACAAATAAGAAGGGTTAAGCCCTACATCACCATTATCCAATCCTTCAAAATCCTTGACTGATGGGAGGCTTTTCATGTGAAGGTAGGCTATTCTTCCAATACTCTGCCTAGCTTGCGAGATCAAGTGGAGTAAAGCAAGATGACTAGCTACCCCAGCTAACAAATTAGTAGGATGAGAGAGTGAAAGCATGTGTTCCTCTGAGAATGAGGCTAACTATGTGGGTGGCAAAGAGATGGGAAATGGGTTGGAGGGAGTCAGTATGCATTACCAGCCCCTGATCCTCTGCAAAACTTGTTGACAATGGTACTGCAGCCAGGCAGCTTTGGAAGATAAACAGCTTGGCTGGTGGAAAAACCTGTTCTCTGGCCACCCACGCTATGGAAACCAGCAAGCAGTTGGCTTTGGATGGATAAAAGGTTATTTCTATGGATAAAACACACTCAACAATTAAGGGTAAAGTGGCACAGTTAGGCATCGACTGAGCCCTAGCTAACACCCAGTGACTGCAGCATGACTTGTGAGACACTGACACCATGACACCATCTGTTTATGATTTATGCTGAACAGACTGCATATAGAAACAGATGGGAGGTGTCAGCTTTGATCAGAATTGTTATGCTGGTGATTCCACAGCATATTATATAGCTGGGCGCCTTACTTTCCCACATACTTCTATAAAGAGGAAGGTGTTTGTACTCATGGGAGCTCCATATTATTCAGGGAATTATTCTTCCTGAATTCCCACTGGACAGAGGCCTAAGGTTACGTATGCAGCTGAGACAGATCTTTATTATTGTAACAGATATGTTCAATAAAGACAGTTTGTCAAGTCTGGTGTTCCTAAAATAAGGTCCCCCAAAGTGTCTTTTTTTGGCTAGCTCTCAACGTCAAATTGGAAGCTTGCTGAGACTGTGTTCAAGTTTGTGATGAAGTGAATCTCAGGCACCACTGTCTTTTAGTACTGCCATGCTTGTTATTTCAAGTCTCAACATTAGAAGGTTTCCTTTATGCTTTCACAACTTAGTGTAATTGTAAAAGTTAATTTTAAGTTTTCATGACTGTGGAAAAAGCTGGTAAATATAATTCAGATTCAGAATAATGCCTGTTGGAAGGGGCCCCCGGACAGCTTTTGTCTAATCTCTCACTTGAAGGAGGATCATTTCCAACAATGAACAGGTCAGCCATGGCTTTGTCTAGCTGGGGCTTGAAAGCCTCCAAATTTGGAGATTGCACAACCTCCTTAGGCAGTATGTTCAAAAGCCAAAATGCAGGTATAAAAGAGCCCAAACCATGTATTTGCCAAGCCCAGTTTATGTTTAACACAAACACATGGCATGAATACCTTCAAGAAGAGAGTTTTCTAGTATAGATAATAGACCGCAAGGCAATTTTTCTGTGTTATCACTGCCTAGGGACTTCTCTTAGGCCTAAGGAAACACAGTTATTAGGAGACTCAAGTTAACTAATACTAGACTAAAATTGCCAAAGAGAATGCTACATATGAAGACAACTGTCAAAAACTAAATTAATTCAAAACTTGGGTATCATTTCTGTAGGAGTAGAGAGGCTTTCTAATATTTCCTGTTAGCTAAACTGGAAAGCCACTGTTACGAGAGACTTTCAATCAGTTCTCAGAAAAATAACAGGGTTTTTTTACCTGATTATCCAGAGGTATTCTCCAAGCAGCAAGTACATGCAAAACTAATCTCACTGAAACAGTTAATTATGGCCTGAAATGAAAGGGACATAAAACTGCTGTAAGAAACCACACCCAGGGCAGTACGATGCAATGGTCTGCCACTGCTTTCCCACTTTCTGAGCAGGATTTAAATGGGTGAAAGTAAGGTACAAATGTCACTGAGTGACGCAGGGCAGAACAGAAGCCCCCATGTCTGCTCACACACACTTACAAATCAGCGGTAGTCCTACCACAACCAGTGGCACTGAATTTAGGTAGAATGAGCACAAGGGTGGGACAAGGCTTCTCATTCCCACTGATAACCAAGAATGTAAAAAGCCTGTGGCTAGCAACGTCTTAAAAGCTACTCTCCTTTTTGCCTGTCAGTGTAAACCAGCTTTCTTGTCTGCCATGGGACTCAAGCCTGTTTATATCACAGCAGGGTGCCGAGGCCCATTATATTTTTAAGTATCAACGGATGTGCCAGACCCTCACAGTACAGGTGAGTAAAATGACACAGGTATGGATTGTGTAGCATGATAAAATCTAGCCACCTTTCCCAGGAAGCAAGGGAATCCTGCTACTGCTACTCCAGAACACAGGCCTCAGGACCACCGGCATGTAGCTAGCTGCAGGTCATTACTGTTGCTGAGAAAGCAAGCACCCGTGTTGTTGATCAGCCACATGGCACCCACCAGGTTCAGGAATAAAAAGCAGCAGATGGCACAGCAAGAGTCGTTAAAGAAACAAAACACAAACCTTTTCTTTTTCCTAAAACTAATAAGGTTTCCTGAAACTCCCGAAATAACAAAATGGAGCATTGTACCACCCCGCGTCTTTCCTGGATGCTGTGCCTCAGGGCTATGCTGAAGTGGGAGGCACCTGCACTGCTGGCACCTATAGATACAGGGGCCACACGCCAGCCATTGCACCTGCAGTACACCAGCAGCTACGGGGACCACTTGGTTTAGGTTCAGGGATAGTTTATATTTACTACACAGACAAGAAAGTGTGAATTAAGCAGCCACCAGGTTTAGGCTAAAAGAGTTTTTTTTCACAAATTTCCCTAGGCCCTGGAGAAAAAAAACCAAACAAACCACAAAACAACACTGTAATTCCCAACACTACTGGCTTCCCAGAGTCTGCTGCCTCACCTACCTGGTGTTATCAGAACTGATCCTGAAAAATCACCTCTCAGAGCAATCGCATTAACTTGCCAGCGGAAGATCCAATTTTGCACAGTAAAGATGCAGAGTCCAGGCTGCCCTGGGGGGATGCAGGTAGAGCAGGGGCATGGGGGCTGGTGGGGAGGACACGTGGTGAAAGTGGCTAGGAGCTGCTTTCTCAGTAGTCAGGATAGTGAATGATTTGCAACGAGGGGCAGTGCCATGCGAAGCAGCTGCTAGCAGAGAAAGTTTCCCCATGTGTTTGGGGCAGAGAAGGGAGACGGTGACCTTTGGGCAGGTGACCTCCCTTTCTGCTGCTTCTGTGCTTAGTGCCAGATTGCTTCCCCTCTGCCCACCAGGCATATAGACACAGCACATTCCCCAGACACCTAACACAAGGATGGCCAGCATCAGATTGTGAGAGTTTTTCCCAGCCTCATCTACACTTGTCAGGCATCTTGCTGCCAGGTCAGCAGAGCAGGAACCCTACAAGGAAGGGTTTCAGACTTAGCCAAACGTTCAAGGAGAGGGGAAATGTTTTCGTATCTTAACTTTCCCTTAAAATAATGTGCACGATCTGTTCTGGGAACACCCACCCAGTGAAAATCCCTCCGGAGGCTGCCTGCCAAAGCCTGTGAAAATCCCTTCTGGGAGCCGTGTCCGCTATTTCAGACACAGCCTGTTCATAGGAACATAAATCTGCTGTCCTCACTGATGAAGATTATTCGAGCTGGATTTAATGTGCCTAGGCACATCTTTCTTAACTTGGCTCAGACAACCACCTGCTACTTCATGTGCATTTGTTGCTCAGTACAGATCCCTTAATAGAGTCACCCATTCTGTTGACAGCAGCTGCAGAGGGCTGCACACTTACCTCTCCTCCACTAGCACAGGCCATGCATGTAACTGGTGCTAGGGAAAAAGCCATTGCTCTCTGCCCTGCCTGAGTATTTGGGATTCTCTCCAGTTGCAGTATTATTCCAACATGGTGTCAAATCTGGTGCAGAGAATACCTGATGTTTAGGCAAGAAAGTAATAGAGTATGGCAGAACTCCTCAAAAACATATTAGAGATACTACTTATGGAAACCTAACAACATATGTAGAAAGTTACGTGAGTATCTATACAATTTAAGAGAGCGGGTTTCTTTTGCTGAAACCTCTGTCTGGAAGTCCCTACCAGCGACAGTGTCTCCTGTATTTCATTAGGGGGTCAAAACTACTGGAGGAGAATTCTGAATTCTATAGGACATCTCTCTCCATTACTGTAATTCCTATAGTAAAGAAAGGAGGCAGGGGGAGCAGGAATAAAGCCTGTATTATAGCACTTCTGCTGGCAACTGGTTGAATTGTTTAAAACCAAAGGAATCCCCACATTTTTGGGGAAGTCAGAACATTGGCATACACAGATCTCTAAAATTTGGCATAAAGACGACACTGTTTTCACCCATACCCAAAGCATACTGCATACTGCCAGGTGCTCCAGCACACTGCCATTCCAGCATCCTGCCATTCCAGCTTCCTGCTGGCACCAACTCCACCTGCTGGAAATAACCTAACGCCCCAGCTGAACCCAAGCTTTCTGGATGCAATTGCCGTATTACAGAGCTTTACTCTGCTAACATCCTTGGCAAGTTCTCCATATTACCCTGCAGAATCAAGGAGTTCCTGGTGCCTCAAGGATTCATATCTTCCACAATTAACTGATCAGAAGTCAATCCTTGCTCTAACACAATGGTTTAATTCTGTGTTCTTTATAATTCACCCCTTTATCCGTGTATCTGAGTAATAAAATTATGTCAAAATTAGAAAGTTTATCCTATGCTCTCAGTTTTCAGATAATTTTAAAGACAGAGTTCATTCAAACTGATTTAGTTTATCTAGTTTGATATAAAGTAGATGGAATAATCACAATGAATGATAACTTGTATCTCGGCTAAGGCTCCTGGAACTCATTGCAAGCATTAGGCATAATAATTCATGTTCACAATTCCCTACTAAGGGGTGACCAGATACTCACATCATCTTACATACAAGTACTTAGCACAGAGGATTTCACATGGTTGGTCCAGTTCTGAATCCCCTATTTATCAGGCTCACAACTTAGACTTGAAGCAAGCCTTCACAAGATACTCAGTTTCAATTTGAAAATCTACCTAGTGGGGAAACTACCCTGTCAACGCCTATTGCACTCAACTGTTAATTATCTTCACTGGTAATATTCTGCATCTTACCTCTAGCGTAATTTCATTTCCAAGAGATGATAGGTTATTATCATCCCTTGGGCTGCCACGCAAAGCATACTCTATTAGTAGAAGTGTCACAATGTGGATGTTTATCAGCTGAATAAATCATAACTTAACCTTCCCTTTCCAGCTAGCCATATTCTTACCACTCTTGTATTCCTATTTTCCAACTGATAAAGAAGAAAAAGGGCTGAAATCTAAACAAGGCAATAGCAGAGTCAAGCATGCCTTGCGCAATCTTGACACTCAAACCTCTGTACTTGATGCTACTTTTCTTCTAATAAAAAAAACCTGACATTTCTGCTTCTCTCCCAATACTGTTTAACACCAACACAACAGCCTGGTACACGTGGAAATTCCAAGTATATAAAGTGCAACATGGTAGAATACATGCATTATAAAACCAGTATTTTAAACAGCTAGGAAACTCAGATGACCTAATACAAAGATATCCTGTGAATCAAAGGATAAGAAATAGTCATTATTAATTTTAGTGCATATTATGGTCAAATAAAAATTATTTATTTGCGGAACCAATTCTTTGATTCATCTGAGAATCAACAGTTATATCAGGGTATTTTAAATCATCTCGTGTCCTGAATCCAGAATTTTCTAGGTGTCCTAAAACATTTGCTGAAATCAAATACATTTCATCAGTGGAAGTATCTGGAAAATACCCAATTTTACTTTTTGTCTGAGCTTTTGAAAATAAACTAATTGCACATGCACCACTCACAGATAAAATCAGGCACAGGGAAGTTTGTGTAATACCGTGTTACTTGGTTCACAAAATTGCTAAATTGCTGCCATTTTTCCCAATAATGTGGTGATTTGATTTTCCTAGTACACTTTTTTGCAATAGACATATTAAACTCATACTTCCTGAAGATAGCAGCCAAACACCTTCACGAGCATTCCTTACGATTCAAAGTTTCTCTCATGGCTATGTACCACTGCAGTAGCAATAACGGTCTAACATTAACTTGTTGGTAAAAGCAGAATATTCAATTAGAAAAAAAATACATATTTATGAAAAAAGTTCTGGATTTTCAGAAGGTAACACTTAATCTGGAGTACAGGTACTAGAGTATCTGCTGCAGGTCTGCTGCTCAACGTACATGTTTCCACCACGGATTACAACATTTTTTTTCTCTTTTTACAGCAGCATTTGTTCTGATGCAACTGCTATGAAGTTATTTTCTTACTGGCCGCTGCAATACTGCCTCATATGTATGTCAAAATCCTAACATCCTGTGGCACTGATCATTTCTTCTCTCAACATTTTTTACCTCACAATTGCTTCCCCTCCCTGCAATTCTCACCTAGTGACTTCCTTTTACAATTCCAGCGCCAGCTCCTCCCTGTAAAAGAGGCCAAGATCTTGAGCACGATGAGCCATACTTCATGCCTGTGGAGATTTTGTCATCTTATTCATACCTTACCTAGCAAAATCAGTCTGCAGCACTGATGTCACATTGTCCACTGTGTATGAGGACACACGAACAGGCATTCATAGAAAAGACTTTAAAGTACCTATTTTTGCATCAGAATATCAGATCCAATTCTTTCATAAAGATAACTTTCTGTAGTCCTTTTCTAAGTTATGTTTATCAATGTTACCTGCTAGTCAAGAAGAAAAGGTCTGTGTAATTTGTCCAACAGCTGCTTTTTGCCAAGCAATAGGTTCAGTGAGATTTAAGTTAGTTTATGTATGGAACTATCATGAAATATCCACTCACTTCAAGAAGTGCTTAAAAATCCCTCAAACAATAAAGAACAGAAAGCAGCAAATCTTTCCCCCGTCCCCCCATTTTTCAGAGGTACCTACATGATAATAAGCTTCCATTAAACATTAATAAAACAAAGGTTACATAATTCACTATCCAGCAAGTACTAAGCAGGATAAAACCAGATACTAATGATGGTTTGTTTGGGATTAATGGTAAGCGTTGGATTAGTTGAGGGCTTCTTGCTATCTGTATTTCCCATCTCTGAATAAAACTAACTGCAAAAGACTAGTGCCACCTTTGGATGAAAAATAGCACTAGATCTCTCAGTTAAAGTGACCTGTTTTTTTATTAGATAATTTACCACATTTGCTGAAAGTTAAGATTTAATTGGGAAATACTTTTTCATTCTATCACCTTCCTTTCTCTTTTTGCCTCCTATTCAACTTCAATTTTTAAGCAATAAAGGGATAAAGAGTCCTTCCCTCTTCTCAGCGCTCACATTACCTCATGTCTTCAGAGAGTTTATCTTCAGAAATGTATCAGAAATGTATCTTATTAATCATCATGATATTTGATTAAAGCTCATTTGTGAGCTTTAATCAAATATTAAGCATTTGATAGGAAAAAAAAAATTAAAAAACCAAACAATGAAACTTCTGAGTTTAGCTAAAGGTTTACCTGATTTTTTTGAGTCTTTTTTTGATACTTCATCTACTATCCTTATTTTACCTTGCTTTAGATAGCAAAAAAAGTCAGACCTGCAGCACCTAATTGATCTTACAAGGAAAGACTGCTTCATTTTGGAAGGTGGTATTCAAACGTGGCATGCCAGGTCTGGCTGGAAGGGAGTTCACGTTCTTCAGATGTGGCATGCCCTGTGTTGTTTTGAGTATGACTAAACCAGCGCTGGTAACACACCAGTGGTTTTGGCTGTTGCTGAACAGCGCTTGCACAGCACCTGCACAGCATCAAATCTTTCTTGTTCGTCACCCAATGGGCCAGGGGTGGGCAAGGATTTTGGGAGGGGATACAGCCAGGACAGGTGTGGACAGCCAGGACAGGAATATCCCAAACCAGCCAAAGGGATATTCCATACTGTATGACACCATGCCCAGTGATGGTAAGGGGATGGAACATCTTCCAAGGAAGCCATTGCTCAGAGAGTAGCTGCACGTTGACCTGACCCTGAGAAATGGTGAATGCACCTTTGCAGCACTTTCCCACCCTACCCACATCCCTTCATCTTTAAACTGTCTTTACATTGACCCAGCCATTTTCTTGCCTTTGTTTTTCCTATTCTCTCCCCACCCCACTGGGGAGGCAGTGATCAAGCAGCTGTGTGGGTGCTTAACTGCTGGCCAGGGTCAACCCAACTTCCATCTCCAAAATAGGCACATGGAAGCACGCAGTGTCTTACTTCTTAAGGCAAAGCAGTATAGCATTACTGACAGTCAATTCTACATTCATGTTTGGTATTAGCAAAGAGTGGAGACTGTAAGCTAAAAATCCCAGAGAGAAGCAAATGATACGATTTTCTAATTGGCATTGGTTTTCCATCTCTGTGTGGGTTTTATAATTACATGTAAGCCCCACTTTATTTCAAGGGCTCTGCTTTTATTTCTAACAGTAGCACTTTCCAGTTTTTATTGGATGATCCCCTGGAGACCTTGCACTAGGAAAAAAATAAATGTGCTCAACAAAACACTTCATATGTTCAGGCATACTTCTGAAGCAAAATGAAACAGATGCCATTTAATCTACCACACACAGAGGCAAGTGAGAACTTGATAAAGACAGGCTGGAGCTAGTCCAATTGAAAGAAAGGACTTTTCTTGATGATTTCCCAGTGCAACCAATTAAGTCCACTCCCTGCACACTGCATGGCCTTGTTTTTTCAAATTTTCATGATTTATTTTTCTAACAATTTCCCTTATCCCCTTGGAGGTGAACAGACAAGTGTTTGCTTTCTGCTGAGGAAGTGCCCCAACATCAATGCCCCTGTATGGCCATTCTAGTTTTAAAGCACCAGGAAAGTTTGGCCAGCTGACTTTTTCTGCTGTCTGCAAGTATCTCCTACCACTTCAAAGAAAATTCAGGCTCACCTGTAAAAAAATTGTTTCACACATCAACAACTACTTGAATTGGTATCATTATCCTGCCCCTCTACTCTGCTCTCATGAGACCCCACTTGAGAGTACTGTGTGCAGTTCTGATGTCCTCAACATAAAAAGGACATGGAGCTGTTGGAGCAAGTCCAGAGGAGGGCCACGAGGATGATCAGGGGGCTGGAGCCCCTCCCGTACGAAGACGGGCGGAGAAAGTTGGGGCTGTTCAGCCTGGAGAAGAGAAGGCTGCGTGGAGACCTCATAGCAGCCTGCCAGTATCTGAAGGGGGCCTATAAGGATGCTGGGGAGGGACTATTCATTAGGGACTGTAGTGGTAGGACAAGGGGTAATGGGTTCAAACTTAAACGGGAGAAGTTCAGGTTAGATATAAGGAAGAAGTTCTTTATTGTGAGGGTGGTGAGGCACTGGAATAGGTTGCCCAAAGAAGTGGTGAATGCTCCATCCCTGGCAGTGTTCAAGGCCAGGCTGGACAAAGCTCTGGGTGACATGGTCTAAGGCGAGGCACCCCATCCCTTGACAGAGATGCTGGAATTAGATATCTTAAGGTCCTTTTCAACTCTACTATTCTCTAATTAGTACCACACGAGCCACCACCTGACAATTTACTGGGGAAAGGGCTCACATTCCCAGTTCTTACAACTGTTCTTCATCTTGTCTGTGTGTTTGGCTCTAGCCACAAGCTGCAGTGAGGTATCTGCTTTGTCAGAGACTGTCCCTTAGAACTTACTTATCAAACCTAATTTCAATTCCCTCCTATGACAGGAGGAATCAGGTACAACAGTAATATTCTAACCTTACTGTAACTCATCCATGTGGGTCCCCACTGAATGATTTGCTACATAGCCACTGTAATGAGGTTTGATAACTTGCTCCATCAGATTGAATATCTGATTTTAAAGTCTTGTGGAAAAAAAAACTAAGCAAAGAAACAGAGAAAACAGTCCATTTACATGCTAAAAAAACCAAACAAACAAAAAAAAACCCAAAAACAAACAAACAAAAAAAAAAACACAAAAAACAAACAAAAAAAACCACACCAAAAAAAAAAAAAAAAAAAAGCCCAAACCCAAAAAATGCTTGTATCCCACTACTGCAATCACTTTGGTCAGGCTAATTTTCATCATCTAGTATTTTTTCTGTGATCATTATAAGCAGTTATATTTATGCTGCATGATCAAATTGCTGATTTATGAAGGCCATTTACAAAGGCCACAGCTACACAATTTAATACACACTAAAAATTCAGAGTTTCCCTATGTGCCCTACACTAATGCATGAGTGACTGTAACTCACCACTTGAGTCCAAGTCAGGGCAGTGTAAGTCAGAAGAGTCCTGGAAGTCCTCACATGCTAAGAAGATTTAAGGAGTAGCTAGGAATCACATCTTGTGTAACAGCATCCCTTACTCATGTGAAAGTCAGCCAAGGAAGTAAAGTGTATATGCAACTCTTCTACTAAGTCTTATTTTCCCCATTTCTATCCAAACAAATTGAGAGTATATCCCAGAAGTTACTTTGGAGCTGCAAGCATGTCTGTGAACATTTAATAAAATGAAAGAAAACCAAAAATAGATAAAACCCACCAAATCACACAGAAAATGTTGCTCTTGCCTCAGTCCAGGCCCTGTTTCTTGGCCTTTCCAGCACTTAGAGCCACCTTTACGCTTCAACAAACCCAGGGCCATATAAGCCCTGACTATATCCCAAGACAAAAATGAAGTTGAACAGCTCCAAACTGTGAAAGCTAGATTAAACCATTTGACATGTACTTTATCCCTGTCCTGCCAACATAAAGTGCCGCAGCAAGCAGGCCCTTTCTGCCAATACAACCTATTTATTTTAATCACAAATGCACTACAAGTCTGTCCAGCTTGCTTACATTAAAGCTGACACTCACTCACAGATCTTGATCACACCCAGCTTTAGTGTCATAGTGACACATATCGTGTGACTGACAGCTGACCACATTAATATTCAGAGCAGCACAGACCATCACTAGTTGTTACCTTAATGACTGCAGCCAACTAGTCTTAAAAGCAGTCACCGTGCACCCAAGTCAGAATTTTAATGCAGAACACAACTCAGAGGCTGGAAAATGAATCCGAAAAGGTGGGTGAAACATTGCGCTAGAGGATCCAGCCCTGGCCTCCCAGACTGACTAGTTTAAAACATCAGCTGCAGCAACAGAGAAAAACATCTGTGGATCCTCATCAGGTAATTCACAGAATCGGAGAACAGTCTGGGTTGGAAGGGACCTTCGAAGGTCAAGTTGCCCAGAACCACATCCAGCCTGGCCTTGAATGTCTCCAGGGATGGTGCATCTACCATCTGCCTGAGCAACCTGTTCCAGTATTGTGCCACCCTCATTATAAAGAAATTTTTCCTCACATCCAGGCTGAATCTCCCCTCTTTTAGTTTAAAACCATTACCCTACATCTTACTGTAACAGGTCCTGCTAAAAAGTGTCTCCCCATCTTTCTTATATGCCCCTTTTAAGTACTTGAAGGCCGCCATTAGGTCTCCCCACAGTCTTCTCCAGGCTGAACAACCCTAACTGCCATTCCTCATAGCAGAGGTGCTCCATCCTTCTAATAATTTCTGTGGCCTTCTTCTGGACCCTCTCCAACAGGTCTTAGCTCACAGCCAATAGGCAATACTCTACCAGACTTACAATATCTCAAGCCTAAGAGTACACGGTACCAAAATTATGAGCTTGTGATGGTATCACAGTATCTAAATTTCTGTATTACCTTGCCCAGGAAAGTCTGACACCATCCCCCCTAGCCAGGATGCTAGTATAGCCAGAAATTAGTAGTCTGACAGTGGGCCTTACCCATCTTTTCTCTCCCTGACCAGGTGGGACTCTTCCCTTTCTTCAGCAAAATGCTGTAACGGATGTGACTGCTCTGCGAAAAGGTAAAGGAGGAATTTTGTTCAGACCAGAGATGGGGGAGACACTGTCATAGCCAGCAGCAGTCTCTCTGGGATGGGCTCTAGCTTTCCAGCAGCCGGATTAACACCTCCCACTCCATGTTGACATACTCTTCTCCCCTATCTACCACCCCAGGAAACCATTAGGCCTTTGTCCAGCAAGTTTAATAGTAGCACAACTGCAGAGGACACAATAATACCAGAAATGCATCAGTATCACAAAAGATGCAAAAGATGTGTAGCTAAATGTATTCCGATGTTTAGCAGCATGTTAGGCAATGCCATTCTAAAAACTCAGTAAGACATACTGTAATACAAATTTAGGCACACAGAGATGCAAGCAGACCCCTTATGCCCGAGGCTAAGTACCAGCTGAAACAAAAAGGTCTTTTACTTGCAACTCTATCAGAAATCCCTTCTCTCCCAAAATTTCAGCACTGTCAACTTTCAGTGCCTTGTTCTAATTGCTTACCCCAGCCAGGACCTCTCCATGTGCCTCCTCCAGAGCACGCGATGCACCACAGTACTCATCTTGACAAGAGCAAAGAGAGAGTCACGACTGACACCGTAAAGATGTTTGTTTCACATATGGTTGCAGCTCACACTTCGTTAGCGTCTGTTCTTAAATGACAGGTTTATCTGCTGCTTTGATGCTAGCTGGCTCATGCCTGCCTAACCATACTGCAAGCAACAAGACTAACCCAACAGCACTATGGTTCCAAAAGATTCCACAGTCCATGTAATTTACTTATCTTGTGGAAAGACATACACTGCATAAGCCTTTTAAAGGTGTCCATAGCAAATGGGATGTTTGATGAGGTCTGTAGCATTGCTAATCAGTCACTATTGGCTGAGGGTTTCCATTTGTTTTAGCATATATACCGAAACTGGGCTGCTATTGCTATGCAAATTGTTTCATTCAGATGTCTTTTCATAGTTGCTTTTGTTTCAAAGGCCTGCATAACTCGCTAAGGAACTAATGCTTTAAAAATATACATACTGAAAATAAATTAGCATTTTCTACAGGAGGTTTCAAGTATCTGTACAAAGGAAAGTTAAAAAAGAAAAAAAAATTACCCTTTTAAGTGGGGTATCAGAAGTGAGGCTTTTAAAGTTACTTGAAGATTCGAATGGAGGAGTTTGTTCTGACACAGAATGCTATTTCAAACACAAAAGTATCATTGGTTCCAATTATATACTTACTTTGGGCACAGAGACACATACATCCTACTTTTCCAAAGAAGCTTCTTTATGAACACACCAAGCTGCACCACCAAAGCCCTGCTTTGGCCCTCAAAGCTGCAGCCTCAGCCCACTGCTGAGATGCAACACATGCCCCAAGGATGCAAGGACAGGCTTTGCATTAGGATGCTCCTTGTACCTGAAAACAGAGAAGATGAACACGGCAGGCAGAGACATGACACCCAGGCATGGCATATGTTGGGTATGTATGACAAAGGATTGGTCTTCACTAACATCGGCCATACCAATTTATTCCTGGCCAACTGCAGAGTTGGTATCACGCCTGCCCCTGCCAGCCCCTTCCAGGTTGTTTTGGTTTTTTCCTATAAAATCAAGATGACTTGCACTTGCAGTCATTCACAGGGGGATTTCTTTGAAACACAGGAAAAGCACAGAGGAGGTGTTTGCACTAAATTCTTCAGTTACTTTCATTTGACTGTAGCAAGAGAATGTACTTTTCATCTCTGAAGAAATTCAAGTATGCTGCTTTAACACCGTTCCTCTACTAAAAAAAAACCCCAAAACGCCAACAAAAAACCCAAACCCAAACATTTACACCCACTTTATCCACCAATGAACAGAAACTTCTGAAGGGAAGAAATGCACAAAACTCAGGAGAACTGGTGCAGAAGCCGTCGATACCAAGGGAAGATCTCAGGTTCTCAGTTCTGAATCACATCCTCCAGTTCCATAGGCAGCATGAGAACAGCAGGCTCCTATTCACCTAAATGACATCCCTGGTGTTAGCAGATTAACTGCTTTTCTGCCAACACACATTAGCAGATCAAAGAGTGGAATACTTGCACAGATCCAGTTTAGAAAAGAGAAAAATTGCCTGTCCTTGAGGAGATAATACTCCACTTTAGCATAACTACAAACACAAACAGGGTGAAGCTGAGGATCCAGAAAGTAATTCTTGGGCATATTCCACACAGCCAAGTAGGAATCTGCCTGTCTTCACCACTTCCATCTGTTCCCCCTTGTCTTCCCTGAAGCATATAATTTTGTCAGCACAGACAGACATCCAATGAGACTAGGCATTAGAAGTGCCCTGCTAGGTAAATCTCAGCTGCTTGCATAGAGCCAACAGCTAGTTACCAACTCCAGGGCTACAAATCTCCTAGACAATGAAAAAGAGACCTTGGAGTCAAAGCCAAGCAGTTGACTTGAGTTTTCAAAATGATGCTGAACTTCAGTAGTTCTCATCAGTCACATGAAGACAGTCAAAGCCCTGTGCAATAAGCAGTGTTCTGCCTTGCTGAAAGAAGACAGACTTTACACTTGTACATACAGACTTTCAAAGTGCAATAGCCTGTTCAGAAACTTCCACACATCTGCCATTATATAGCCACAATCCATAGAAACGTGGCAGAGTGCCTGCAACAAGAAATCAAGGCTTCCAGAAGTGTATCTTCAAGAAATCAGTATTGTTTTAAACACAATTTTAGAAAGCTCAAGGAATTAAAAAAAAAAAGTCAATATCGTAATGAAAACCCATTGAATACTAGGAAGATCTTGCAACATTTGGGAGCCCAACTATAAAAGCTCCCTTTAATTCTGGATTTCATAGAATTACACTGCATACAACTGAACTATTTTATGAATTATTAAGCATCAGAATGATATGATCAATACAACAGAACAAAAGCCTCATTCTAGCTTCTCTCACCATGAGACTTAAAAAAAAAAAATAATTTAGATTTGTACTTCTGGTGCCCCTAATCCTGTTCTTAGTCATAACCTAAACTATAAATCAAGTCAGTCAAACCACCCGGCAGAAAACATTTCATAAACCACCTGTAGACCTGCGCACCCTGCTGTGTGATCCATGAATTGATGTAACTCTGATGCTATTCATAATTCTAACCTAATTTATCCTGTAAAAAAACATACTGTTCTTTTCTTCTCACATGACAGGCTTACAGACACCAAAAGATTTGCAAGTAAAGCTCTCCAGTTCACCTCCCAAATCTTAAACTCATGCCTAATTCTACAGGGAACAGTTGACAAGACACCCACGACCCTCTTGAGCAAAGCAGAACATGTCTAAAGCTCTTTTTTCACTCCATCCATAATTTCCAAACCAAGAATACCATGGCAGATATCCTTCCCCCGTCTCAAGGGGATAGTTAGTTTCTTTAGGCAGCTCAACTTTAAAGAAAATTTATTCCCCCCCCAGTTAGAGGGTTATGTTAGACCAGTTTCAGAACTGTTAGAGCACATGTTCAGACAAGCAAAAGAAAATTCCATTCACGGATGAAAAAAATAACTGCATAATTTGGAAGCTATTTCTTTCTAACAAAACAATTAGCTCAACAGTCCTTCAAACGTATGAGTAAAATTACCAGAAGCGTGAAGCACTCAAATTCTGACTTAGGTATATAAGCTCATATATACATCTCATGCAATGCAGCCTCTAGCTGGTTTTGAGATCTTGCACACATGCATTAGAGAAAAGAAGCTTCAATGTCATATTAAAAAAAGTGTAAATCACACATTTCTGTACATCAGCTCAAAGGCACTCATTTGTATATATAAATAGCAGCAAGGCTAGCAGTCAAATGTTCACTCTTTCCACCCTTTTCCT